>NC_134398.1:121681981-121957273 GCF_050003625.1 Haematobia irritans | reverse complement strand
ATTTACACTACAAAAAATCACAATGCAATACATACATCTTACCACATAATATTTGCATGCTACAGAAAACAAACATATAAATACTGTTTTAAGGTAAGTACTATGTTCGCTTTTTGCGTTGAAATTTTCGCGGTTACTTTATTAAAACAATTCAATATAAAGCAGATAGATTAACTCAATTGATGTGCAGTTTCTTGTTCCTCTAGATTTCGGCAAGACTTTAAAGGAATGTGTATTTTTTCATTTATAATTTTGATTATTTCAGGAGAAGTAATCGCGAAAATAAAATGATTTTCAACTTGAAAACCCAACATTATATATATTTAGTTCGCACAAGCCTAAAGCCATAAATACAAAATCAGAAATTAAAAGCTGGATATTATGTACACTTTTCGTAGCGAATATTAATTTAATTCCACTGATATATATTTTGTTCAATAATTAAAAATGTAGTTGAATAAAAACATCTTGTAAAATCCTACCAAGAACTGGATGCTCAAGGTGCTACATATCAATTGAGTAAGGTAGCGTGTTTTGAAATTAGTTGCGAAATTAAACTAAATTTCACTGCGATAGCTGATCATAGTACCAAACATAAAGCACACGTTTAGGTATTAAGTTGAGTATTAAATTCGAGATTAGTAGCTAAAGGCAAGTACAATGTTCAGCTTGTTTTCACGGTTACTTTTTTGAATCAATTAAAGGTGGGTATTAAGTTCGAGTTTAGCCGCTAAAATCGTCATTTTTCACGATTTCTTTTCTTTAAAACCCGATTTTAAGGAATATAAACTTTTTACAAATTTGCTTTGGGCTATTCCCCATCAAGTTATAATAAAATATGCAACAAATATGTATAATTTGTTGCGTGGGATATGCCTGAAGTATGTGGAGGGACCCATATAGTTAGGAAACTTTGCATTGACCGGCCAGAAGGAAAAGTAGTCCACATCATTCCAGATACCTGATATATATATATATATATATATATATATATATATATATATATATATATATATATATATATATATATATATATATATATATATATATATATATATATATATATATATATATATATATATATATATATATATATATATATATATATATATATATATATATATATATATATATAGCAATTGATGGAATGTGATACGAGAAAATAAGCGTCCGACATTTAAAGAGTTTTTTTGAGGAAATGAAGTGTGCGTCGATAAAGAAGTTAAGCTGTTCAGTTATGGCGTTTTCTTTTCTTGTAAAAAATGCACACTTTTTTTGCATTTTGCCCGGAAAATGTACTCTTTAGGTTCTTTTCTAAAAAAACAGGCAAAAGTGCGAAAAGGCTTCGAATTCTGTTGTGAAAATAGCGCCACGCATAGAGGCAAATTACGGACATTTTCAGCACTGCCAACAAACGAGAGTGCTGCCATTGCCCTTTTTCCTTCTTTGAATTCTTTTCTGCCCGCTGAAATGATAGCATTTTTTTAGGTTGCTGGTAACATTTTAAAAATGCGCATTCTGTACAGACAAAATGAAGGCAAAGGACTTTTTTCAGAAAAGAAAACACCATTAGAGTGATGCCAAACAATAGATGGTGATTCGGTGTCTAAACTCCTATCTCTAGTTAGTGAAACGTATATTAAGGACTATTAGTGTGTAAATATAACCATAGCGATAGGCGAAACATTTTTGCCGCAACGGTAAATAGAATAAGCTTGACGGCGAATAATTCCCTTTTTCACGTTTCCTAGCGTTTTTGTTGTCAATACAGCATGCTTTGACAATATTAAACAATGAAGTTGAATAAAAACATACAATGGCTTGTTATTTGTTGAGTTATTTCAAGAAAAAATAATCTACACGTGTCCAGGCAACAGCAATTCCTAGTGGTGAGTTAAAAAAATTGATAAGCGATGGCAACACTATACCAGTTTTCGCCAAGGAGTTAGAATAAGTTTTAATTTAGCGACACGCCGCTAGCCGTCACGGTATTCCGTCGCGGATTTTGGGCTTCCCATAAGAAATACACGTAAATAAGTGTTCGCCTACCGCCTATCGCTATGGTTATATTTACACACTTAAGCGGATAACATATTGAGTATGCGACATTGGACGATTATTATTACCAAAAACAATAGATGATGAAGACGGGAGAATGGGCAACGTCATGCCAAATGGTTCATTTACGGTGTTCGCTGCAAACCATTTGGTTCGATCGAACTAATCGCGTATTTTTTTTTATGCTCTTCATAACAAACATTTTGTGGAACATGGAGAACAAAAAAATATATATGTGGAATGTATGTAATAGGGCTAGGCACACAAAATTGAATATGAATTTCACAGTATGTAATTGGACATACTTTAAATAACTACCCTAATTAGTAGCAACTTCTCCAATTAGTTTTTTCACTAAATTGCAAGTTTCAAGTTTGAATGGGACCTTCATCTTGTAGTGTTTTTTTGCTATTGAAAAAATTTAATATCTCATACACATTATATAAAGATAGAATTTGAAATCTACTTTTAGATGCTAATGTGAAAGAGCTATAAGATCGAAAATATACGATTTTCACTTTTTTGTGCGAACTAATTATACAAAGCTTGAAACGAATTTTTCTCAATTATTTCTTGCCAACGTTATATTTATGCTTAGTACTAAGGGTTGAATAAATATGTGTCTGAATATACTCAAACAAAAGATTTCGTATTTATTCCGCGCTATTGCCTGGTAGTAAATTCGTTTATGCGAAAAACGAATATCTTCATATATCTCCGTAAATAGGGTCTCAAACCCAGAGATGTTAACTGATTTATGCGAAATAATATACCTGCCTATTTTTTCGTGCGAAAAATCCAGGTTTGCTTTAAAATGCTCAAAACAAAGACTTCGCATTCATTCACCGCTAACCTTTTTTATATGGAGTATAACAGTTTTTCGCGCGAAAACGCGAAGCTTTACGTTTACAACAATGAGCTATTCGTTATTGTTGTAATTTTAAAAATACGAATGACAGCTTTGTACAGCATTTGACAAATACATTTGGTGACCATTTGCTAAAAATGTCAGGTTTTTTATTCAAATCTTTTTATTTAGTCAGTACTGTGTTAATAAAAACCCATAAAATCACTTTTTGTCCGGCAATACATTTTGAGCGTTCATGAGTTAGGTTAGGTGGCCAGATTGGTTGCCGTTTGTCTTCTTTGAGTCTATAAAGTTTTCTCTACAAATTCGATTTTGAACACTTTTTTGCAGCTCCTGCACTGTTGGAAATTTTGGCAAACAGTCGAGGGAAGAAATGTAGCCTATAAAATTATGAACGACTGTGCAGTACATTCATACGACCACTCCTTGATACACCAGTTGCAATTTTATTTTCAAATTTTCGTGTTTTGTATACGAAACAACAACACAAATGCTTATTTGTAAAATAGTTATTGTTAAAAATGAAAATTAATCACATTTGTATGGCAAATCCGTATCAAGGACTGGTCGTATGAATGTACTACACAGCTGTTCATAATTTTATAGGCTACATTTCTTCCCTCGACTGTTTTCCAAAATTTCCAACAGTGCAGGAGCTGCAAAAAAAGTGTTCAAAATCGAATCGAAAAAGAAGACAAACGGCATTTAATCTGGCAAAATCCAAAAATTACTTTTCTCCTTTCACCGACTGGTATAAGTGGTTTTTTGTTTGGAGATAAAAGTTGAATTTTGCGTCGCAGTGTAATTATTCATTACTTTTTGCATTTGCTCCATTTCGGCCTTTTTCTTTTCGGTGGCATTTAATTCATAGTAGATCAGAACAGGATCCGGGGGTATTAATTGAGCCTTTTTCATAAATTTCTGTATTCGATTAATGACTTCACCGGCCATACCTTCTTCCATAAACTCTTCATTGGGTGTCATGTCCAGCCAGACCAAAGCTCATCACTATGAGCCTCAAAGTTGCCACCAACTTCTCCAGATTTGCAGTAAATTACATGAACTTCATCCAATTCAATGCGTTGATGTTCAAGTTCGAAATAAGCCATATTGAGATATTTTTGAATTTCATCATCTTCAATGGCAGCCACAATCGTATTGAAATTTATCCAAAGTCTAGAAAGAAAACCAATATTATACATTAAATTCCTAAGACCATGTTTACAAATGTTATACCTACCTTATGATCTGGTTCAGCCCTTAAAGTAACCCCACACTTTTCCCTCTCCGAACACAATTCCAATTTGGACACATTCAATTTACTTACAAAGACTCTTCTTCAATATCTTCTTATTATTTTTTTTTTCTATTCTTCTTTATTCTGCATTCTGTGGAACCTATCTCCATTTAAATTCTCTCTCATTTTCTCATATGTATGAGCTCATATCGAACCCCGTAAAGGAATCGATGGCCTCTGCTGCCATTTTCACATCTTCTTCTTCAATTGTTTTTGGTAATACCAATCAGATTTCCTGCAGTGACGCACTTGGTAATATTGTCCAAGCAAAACAGAATATACTGATATTACAAAATTAATTGCCCCTACTAAATAGAAAGTAGATTGATGAGGCCAAGGAATCACAAGAAGGAGGCTTTTCTTTGGTGTTTTATTGGTGTTTCGTTGCGTCTCCTAAAGTGAGTAAAGTGGACAAAATAGGAAAATATGACATGTATTTACGTGTGTTTTCAATGTTTGTTTTCAAGACGTGCCAATCAACGACTATAAAGATTGGACGAAGTCCTTTCACCGATTCAATTCTTTTCTTCAATTTGACCTCGGCAGTGAGCAATTACAACGACAATACCGTGTGTGTGTCAGATACAATTTCAAGCATTATTGTGGCCTTTACTGGCAAATTGTAAGATTGGGCATTAGTCGGCTGGCAGCAAGAAATTCCTGGTATCCTAAAACGGAAGAATCTAATATTATTTACTGGAGAACAAGGTAACGAAAGAAGAACCAAGTAGTGATACTTACAGAAATTGTCCGAGCTGACTTTCATTCAATCCAATCACTGGCAAGAGGCCGTGAAGGAGGAAGTCCGATATACTGGTGGTGTCAATATATAGGCTATTATGCCCGAATTTGCTAGAAAGAAGAATCAAAATTTTAATGTGTATTTTTTACCCTTGATTTGATGTGTTTGTGTTGTCCTAAGTGTCGAGTGTTAAGATTGATGTTTTCAAAAAAATTTATACTGAAATTTATTAATTGTAAAAGTTATTAATACCAGTGCTAAAGAATTGAGTGAGAGTAAGATTTGCCTTAACGTCACATAAAACGGACTAGAGTGCCAAAAGTAATTGAATTGTTTAGATAATCCACGGGTGGTGGATTGAATATCCAACTAAAGGAGCTCTCTTAGTTAGGAAATAATAATATTGATCATTTGAGGTGTTGTTGAGCCTAAAAATTTAAAAGACTTGAGTGAGCGTCTAGGCGTTTAACGTGTAGGTTAAATCTGAGTTAATGTCTCAAAAAGAAAGAAAAAAAAGAAGTAAGGTAAACTGGTGTTAGTGATTTGAGAGGTATTTGTATTGTATCAGAAAATAATAAGATAAACCATTATGCAAATAATATTTTTATATGAATGTAACCAACAATCTTTTATTTTTTTTTTTGTATATGAATAAATGTAGTTATATGTGAGTAATACAAAATTAAATCATGTTGTGCTAATTGGGTCCAGAGGGGGTATTGAATGGAAGGTTTTGTAGAGTAAATGTTAGTGGCATGTGGGGTCCTTTGTATGAAATATTTTTTTAGTGGGAAATAAAAGGGCCATGGTTGGGTGGGCAGAGTGTGGGGGCGCTCCATCAAGCTCCCATGTCAATGGTGTACGCCGTAGGTGTGATCGTTTGTTTTTTTTTGTTGACCATTGAATAGTTATATTTGAATAATTTATTGTTCGTGCATGTGGGTTGATGCATTTAGGGTTGGGACCCACTGAGAGGCAAGAGTAGCCGGGGGGGTTTGATTAGCATCAGGGAGCACGTAACAAATTTTATGACGTTTTTACAGATTTAGTTTTCACTTCAGCGGCTAAACTCGAACTTAAGGAACTCACCTTAAGGAACTATATAGGCATGTGAGGTGAGTGTCTGGGATACGGGGTTCTTGCAAAAGCAATACAATTCAGGACAACAAGAACCGTGGAAGGGAGGGCAGAGAGCGGAAGCAAAAGATCAAGCTCCCACCGTCAAATAGTGTGTCTCGTGTTGATGATCGCTTTTTTTGTTTGATGTGCAATGTTTCTATTAGTGTTCGTCCCTCTGGGCTAAAGTTGGTGAGTTGGAACCGTCTGGGATGTGTGTCGCGAGCTGTCGGAAGCCACCTTAGCACCACTATAGGGGGCACGCAAGAACTTTAGCAAAAGTTGTTAAAAACAAACAAAATTTTTTTGAGTGTAGTAGAAGGGATTTTAAAGCAAAAATGTTAAGTAAAAAATTTGTCGGAAAAGCCTAATTTTCGAGATATCGAAATCTGAAAAACGGTATTTTCCTTTATATTTTTGTTTATTCTGACAGCAATTTTTCATGAAATGAATGAAATTGCGTTTTTGGTAAAAAAATAGTACATTTTAAAGAGACCGACCCTTAATAATTGACATACATAGGTGGCCGGGGGTTTGAGACTTTCCCCTATGGACAGGGTCTAAAGTGGGCTAACGCGAACTCAAAGAGGACAGGTGGCCGGCTAACGCTAACCCACAGTGGACAGGGTTAGCGTTAGCCCACTTTGGACCGGCCATCGGACGGGATTTGAGACTTTCTCCTATGGACAGACTCCAAATTGGGCTAACGCGAACCCAGGACATCTCCGGGTCTATGTTATTCTAAATATATTACTTTTAGGATGATTATGTGCGATTGATACTAATTCCAATATACATGATAATGAAAACATTAGGGGCCAATAACTTCGACAAAAAGTGGTATATATAACATTTTCCGCAGGAGGTGCAAACCGGGCTTACCCATAAACAAATACAGTGATCTTTTCGCCACCGAAAATTCCACGAGGCATTGTTATCGACGGTTACAAATACCGTCGATTAATTCAACCTGGCAACATTATTACTGCTAGGAGTTTTAATAATTATTCAAATTCTAACAAATATTTGCTAGTACGATTGTTTATAAAACTTTACTTTTTATTTAATATTTTTGGACAAATTATAACAGTAGCTATTATGAATCCAAGAAACGCGATATGTTCATTGCGACGATGCTCTGTATAGTTCATACAGGCGTATAGTTGAAGTGTGTTAGTATTGCAGGTTTGATTCCAGACCATGTTGAAATCACAAAATCATGTTTTTTGGTGCTCATGAGCTGCCTGTATTAAGTGGGTGATTTAAATGTACCCTCTTGGCTGTATAACTCTCTACAGAGGAGTTAAATTCCAAAAGAAATGTTGAATATGGTAGTTGAATAGTTAGTCTGTAAATGACTATTGTATGGCACGATTTTGCTCCAATAACTCGGCGAATGAATTTGTACCAAGAATTTTAATCCTCTGTCTCTACCACGCCACAATCTAGACCATGGGGTGTACGCTATCCATTCATAATAGGGATATGTCCCTTCGGTCGGAAGGGAAAACAATTGAAATAGTCTATATTCTTTACGGCCATTTTCATTAGCTAACGAACTTTTAAACCGTGCTATGGACATGTCTGTCATCTTGTCTATATATTTCATATGCCAGTTAGAAACTTAACTGCTAAAAATTTCTCAGTTAAAGTTAACCGGATAGAAGATATTTCGATTTTACTTTCTTTTAACTGAGAGTTAAATTCTATCAGAGATACATGAAAATGGCCGTTAAACTGAAATATTAAAGAAAAGTAAAGGTGAGTGCGATAAAGAAATGTAAAGGTGAGCCGCTAAAACCGAAATCATTTATTTTAATGATTTTAATCATTAAAAAACGTATGAAAGTGTACATCTTTGACCCAAATTGTACGTCTTTGACTTGATGGGGAATAACCCAAAGCAACTTTTTACAATGTTTTTATTTTTTCTTTTATAACGGATTAATAAGGAAAAGTAATCGTGAAAAATTAAAATTTTAGTGCCTAAACTAAACTTAATACCCACCTTACAAACTTAATATTGGTCTTTATAGTAAAATAAACAGAGCTGCTACAAACAGTATTTGGTGTGTGTTTATTCCTTTATTTCATTGTAATATTTCATTTAACAATATAATTGTGTTATGATTTAGTTGTTGAACTGAATTCATTTAATGGTGGTGACCTTCCTTTTTGACAAATCTCAATCCACAATAGCCGCAAATGTGAGAACCAGGTTTGTCCTAAAATTAAAAAGGATAAATACAATATATGATCGGATGTGAAACTCAATTTTAATGCTTTTCGAAATATTAGGAACATTTTGTATTGTATTGTTGGTGTATCGAATATTTAAAAATGGTTATTTTATAACGGTCTCTATTTTAAACCATTTTCATCGGTCTCTATTTTAAAACATTTTTAATAAATTTAACTTATACTCTAAAGATTACTATTGGATTTAAAGCATGCATTTTCTGCTATATTATAAAATATCACTTGGAAGAGGATGTATGATAATCAATAATCAATCACAGTATTCAACACCAGTCTCAGCCAAAGCAAACATTTTCCAAGGTTGACACCATAGTTTTGCTTGGTTATTTCTCCTTATGTCGCTCCATTAGAAATCCAATTGCAAACTGGTATGGGGCAGCAAGGAATTGCTCAGAAAGTATTGGAGAATTTTCACTATTATTGAAATTTGTCGTAATAGAAATAGGAAGGCATAAGTAGCTTCATTTACAAAACATGTAGAAAGAAATTTATGTCGAATAACTTTTCCCTCTATACTTTATTTTTGTTTATTAATAACATTTCTACCAATGACACTCAAATTACAACTTACCAAATTAATGTAAACTTTAGGATGTCCCAGTGGACCGTCACCACCATCACAATACACAACACGTTCTGTGCACTCTTTGGGAGGAATCTCGTCTACCAATTTGATACCCCAGTTCTCATTCACATATCGTTTTGCATTGTTGAATCGAACATTGCGGTAATCCTTTTCATCAAACACCTAAACAAGCAAAATTAACATTAGTTGGAGTGCTAATATGAGAATTTTATACAAATTTTGGAACAATAGTAGTGAAGGAAAACGTTTGCGTAACAGAATATTCTCAGTTTGAAACTTACTTGTCCAGTGTGTGTGACACTTTCAAGATCTTTGCGTGGAGAAGAATATGACCGCAGTGAACTGGTGGCAATAGGGGCTATCATATTCTTGCCATTACGGCAAAGGAGTGGTAAATCACAAGCAATTTTGCGACAAGCCATAATGATCCAATGTAACAAAAATAATAATTTTCACACACGAACTGAGCGTATTGCGAATCTGTCAAATACCGCTGTCAATAATATTAGATTACAGTGTTGCCATGACTTATCATAAATAAGTGCTAGATTATTTATTAAGAAAAAAGGTGGGTATTAAGTTCGAGTTTAAAGTCGGGTACTCTGTTCGGTTTTTGCGTTGAAACTCCATACAAAACCAAAAAATGCGAAAAATTTGCGAAATTTTTTCCATTTGTGATACTTTGTTTTTTCGTGTTGAAAAACTGACGTTTATAGCACGGCGCCATTTGCAATGTGAATTAAGAAATAATTTATTTATTAAAAACTATTTGTGCGGGTTTATAAATCAAACACGGACCATATTTTTGTTCCGAAACTATACAAAGGATCAAAGGAATAGCAGATCAATTGCCCAAGGAAAAATAAAATGTTATTTTGTAAAAACAAGCAACAACCACCAACTTAATCCAATATCGCTCCCTGTAAAATAGCGCTCCAAGCTACCTAAAAAAACGCCAGTTTCTATGTGCGAAATAATGGTTTCCATAAAAATTTTTCGCAAGAATGAACATAGTACCGGCCTTAAAGGCCGGTACTCTGTTCGGTTTTCGCGTAGAAACTCCATACAAAACCAAAAAATGCGAAAAATTTGCGAAATTTTTTCCATTTGTGATACTTTGCTTTTTCGTGTTGAAAAACTGACGTTTATAGCATGGCGCCATTTGCAATGTGAATTAAGAAATAATTTATTTATTAAAAACTATTTGTGCGGGTTTATAAATCAAACACGGACCATATTTTTGTTCCGATACTATACAAAGGATCAAAGAAATAGCAGATCAATTGCCCAAGGAAAAATAAAATGTTATTTTGTAAAAACAAGCAACAACCACCAACTTAATCCAATATCGCTCCCTGTAAAATAGCGCTCCAAGGTACCTAAAAAACGCCGCTTTCTATGTGCGAAATAATGGTTTCCATAAAAATTTTTTGCAAGAATGACCATAGTACCGGCCTTAAGGTAGGTACTATGTTATGTTTTCGCGTTGAAATTTTCGCGGTTACTTTATTAAAACAGTTCAATATGAATCAGAAAAATTGACTCACTTGACGCGCAGTTTCTTTTTCCTAAAGATTTCGGCGAGACTTTACAGGAATATGTTTATTTTCATTTATAATTTTGATTATATAAGGAAAAATAATCGCGAAAATAAAGTGGTTTTCAACTCGAAACCCGAACATAGTACCCACCTTTATCCGCTAAAAGGTGAGTATTAAGTTCGAGTTTAAGCTGAGTACTATGTTCAGTTTTCAAGCTGAAAACCAGCTTATTTTCACGGTTACTTTTTTTAATCAATTAATTTAGAAATATTAAATGGTTCGCAATTAATGCATTGGATCTTTTCCATCCATAATTTGAGAAGACTTGATAAAAATGTAATCGTCTGCATATATATTTTTGCACTTTTAATTTAGTGTTTTGGTGAAAAACCTGAACATAGTACTCACCATTATTAAGGTGAGTACTATGTTTGGTTTTTTCACCAAAACACTAAATTAAAAGTACAAATATAATTATAAAGACGATTATATTTTGATCGAGTCTTGCTAAATAATGGATGGAAAAGATCCAAGGAATTGATTGCAAATAATTTTATATTTCTAAATTAGTTAATTAAAAAAAGTAACCGTGAAAACAAGCTGGTTTTCAGCTTGAAAACTGAACATAGTATTCAGCTTTAGCCGCTAAAATCGCTAAAGTGAAAACTAAATCAGTAAGAAAAATGCATGAAATTATACATATTTGTTGCAAATTTTATTATAACTTGATGGAGAAAAGCCCAAAGCAAATTTTCACAAAGTTTATATCCCTTAAAATGGATTATTAAAGAAAACTAATCGTGAAAAAATCATGTTTTTAGCGGCTAAACTCGAACTTAATACCCACCTAAAAACATGATTTTTTCACGATTACTTTTCTTTAATAATCCATTTTAAGGAATACAAACTTTGTGAAAATTTGCTTTGGGCTTTTCCCCATCAAGTTATAATAAAATTTGCAACAAATATGTATAATTTCATGGTTCATGCCCGCTTGTTTTCACGCTTACTTTTTGAATCATTAAAATGATAGTACTAAGTTCGTTCTAAAAATAAGGATGGTTTTCACTCGTGAAACACGAACTTGGTGGAAACCTTAATTTGAAAATACAAAATTCTGCACAAACAATGGGTTGGAACTTTTCAATCCATAAAGGTGGGTACTATGTTTGGTTTTCGTGTTGAAAATGACTTTATTTTCGCGAATACTTTTAATGAAATAATCAAAGTTTGTATTCATTAAAATGGATTATTAAAGAAAAGTAATCGTGCAAAAATGACGATTTTAGTGGCTAAACTCGAACTTAATACCCACCTTTAGCCGCAAAATCAAAAACAATCAGTAAAAACGAAATTATACCTCTTTGATACAAATTTTATTATAACTTGATTATTAGAAGAAAAGTAAGTGTGGGAAATGGCGATTTTAGCGGCTAAACTCGAATTTAATAACTACCTAAAAGTCGGTATATACCCTGCCAGCATTTCAAAGTTCCATTTCATCTTCATCGCTACCACAGACTCGTAAATGTCACTACAACCATCCTACTGTGATGGGGGGCAGCATATCATAAAGTACAAAATGTACTTCATACATGTATTTTGCCATCACTACTTTTACAAAAGCCATTTTATTTTTTGTGAAACGCCAAGCGCAACCAGCTTGTTATATTTTATTTAAATAAAAACGAAAATAAAGTTCTGAAAACATAGATTTTACGCTTAAAATTGTGAAAGGTATATTGGTGAACAATTCTTGATTTTCCAAATGGAATAAAGTGATTGTTTTTCAAATATATATATATATATATATATATATATATATATATATATATATATATATATATATATATATATATATATATATATATATATATATATATATATATATATATATATATATATATATATATATATATATATATATATATATATATATATATATATATATATATATATATATATATATATATATATATATATATATATATATATATATATATATATTTGAAAAACAATCACTTTATTCCATTTGGAAAATCAAGAATTGTTCACCAATATACCTTTCACAATTTTAAGCGTAAAATCTATGTTTTCAGAACTTTATTTTCGTTTTTATTTAAATAAAATATAACAAGCTGGTTGCGCTTGGCGTTTCACAAAAAATAAAATGGCTTTTGTAAAAGTAGTGATGGCAAAATACATGTATGAAGTACATTTTGTACTTTATGATATGCTGCCCCCCATCACAGTAGGATGGTTGTAGTGACATTTACGAGTCTGTGGTAGCGATGAAGATGAAATGGAACTTTGAAATGCTGGCAGGGTATATATATATATATTTATATATATATTTCGATGCGCAATTTACAAAATATCTATCAAATTTCTTTTAAATAAGAAATTGTAATTAAAAGGAAAGTTATAATCTTTGCTTCAAAAATTTTTTATTACATTTAGGACACCAATTTTGCAAATTTGCGTCCCTCCGTTAAAGTCGTATGTTTTTGAACTAAGGCTAATTTTCCTTAAAGTAAAGATTGAGGCTGATTAATTTGCCTACTCTTAGGATCCGACGGACGAGTTGAGCTGCATGCTGATTTATTGGTTAGTTAGTGGGGATATTCCATGATCGGAAATGATATCTAGGATTAGGATAAATGTTCTTTTTAGGGCATCTACTTTCTTTACATTGATTTTCAACGTTCGAATTATGCTTCTGTGGAGCCTATTCGAGGGATGTGCATTATTTTTAATTCAATCTATCATCTAGTTGACAGTAACCTTAGTATTGATATGATGAAGTCTAGAATTTTAGCATATTTGGATACATACTAATACATTAGTTTTATTGAATAACCTAATATTTGATCTTGTGTTTTAATATATCCGGCTGATGAGTCCTCTGTAGCTGGTCAAATCCCTCTGCCTCCACCCCGCCATGGTCCGGATCATGGTGTGTACGCTGTCCCTACGTCATGGGGACGAGGCCCTCACGGTCGGAAGGGGCGGAAAAGTGGCGAAGGGACCGTTCGTATAATAAAAACAAAAAAAGAAAAACATTTGTGATTAAATAAATCGTCCTATATATATATATATATATATATATATATATATATATATATATATATATATATATATATATATATATATATATATATATATATATATATATATATATATATATATATATATATATATATATATATATATATATATATATATATATATATATATATATATATATATATATATATATATATATATATATATATATATATATATATATATATATTTGAAAAACAATCACTTTATTCCATTTGGAAAATCAAAAATTGTTCACCAATATACCTTTCACAATTTTAAGCGTAAAATCTATGTTTTCAGAACTTTATTTTCGTTTTTATTTAAATAAAATATAACAAGCTGGTTGCGCTTGGCGTTTCACAAAAAATAAAATGGCTTTTGTAAAAGTAGTGATGGCAAAATACATGTATGAAGTACATTTTGTACTTTATGATATGCTGCTCCCCATCACAGTAGGATGGTTGTAGTGACATTTACGAGTCTGTGGTAGCGATGAAGATGAAATGGAACTTTGAAATGCTGGCAGGGTATATATATATATATTTATATATATATTTCGATGCGCAATTTACAAAATATCTATCAAATTTCTTTTAAATAAGAAATTGTAATTAAAAGGAAAGTTATAATCTTTGCTTCAAAAATTTTTTATTACATTTAGGACACCAATTTTGCAAATTTGCGTCCCTCCGTTAAAGTCGTATGTTTTTGAACTAAGGCTAATTTTCCTTAAAGTAAAGATTGAGGCTGATTAATTTGCCTACTCTTAGGATCCGACGGACGAGTTGAGCTGCATGCTGATTTATTGGTTAGTTAGTGGGGATATTCCATGATCGGAAATGATATCTAGGATTAGGATAAATGTTCTTTTTAGGGCATCTACTTTCTTTACATTGATTTTCAACGTTCGAATTATGCTTCTGTGGAGCCTATTCGAGGGATGTGCATTATTTTTAATTCAATCTATCATCTAGTTGACAGTAACCTTAGTATTGATATGATGAAGTCTAGAATTTTAGCATATTTGGATACATACTAATACATTAGTTTTATTGAATAACCTAATATTTGATCTTGTGTTTTAATATATCCGGCTGATGAGTCCTCTGTAGCTGGTCAAATCCCTCTGCCTCCACCCCGCCATGGTCCGGATCATGGTGTGTACGCTGTCCCTACGTCATGGGGACGAGGCCCTCACGGTCGGAAGGGGCGGAAAAGTGGCGAAGGGACCGTTCGTATAATAAAAACAAAAAAAGAAAAACATTTGTGATTAAATAAATCGTCCTTAAATTATTGAAACCAAGCAAACATTTGTTGAGTGCGGGAACATAACCTTTTATATCTGGCACCCAACATATTTGATATGTTATCGAAAATGTAGATCTGCAAAGTGGTACAGGGTATAATATAGTCGGCCGGTCCGACTTTGGACTTTCCTTACTTGTATTATTATAACTTATAACAATTCAAAATTATAACAATTCAAAAAGTTGATTTACTTTAAAATGAATTATTAAAAAAAGTAACAGTGAACAAATTACTGTTTAGCTTTAGACCTTTAAGAACACGCTAAAACGTCTATTGTTTTATTATACCTCATTCACATTAGGTTCGAAAAATGAAATCCCTTTATTATAAGATATATTACAGTTGAAATCTAGTTAAATTGGATTTTGGATGTGGAAAAATAGTCGACTTTTTCGATTTTGAAAGTCGACATATTAACTTCATCATTCCTCTTTTGAGTGAATTTTAGCATTAGTTAGGTTGGGAATAGTGGCAGCCCGTTATGTTTTAGGCTTACTTGGATTATTCAGTCAATTGTGCTACCACAGGCGGTGAAATACCTCTCTTATCATTGAAGTGATGCCCGATTTTATGTTTAGCTCAATCCGAACAGCTTAGCTCTTATAGCATAAAAAGAGCTGCATGATGATGCACGCGAAGCAAGTCTTTCACTCTTTCGGTTCTAACCTTTGAGTTCGTAGGTTAGTAGGGCGTTGATTTAGTTGAATTCGAATCATTCATTTTCATTTCATTCATTTATTTAGCAATATTTATGCTATTTTTAAGTACAATTATGTATAAATATCTACTTGAATTGGATTTCATTTAATTAAAATTTTTGCACTCGCTGAACCAACAATGTCGAAATTTATGGCATTTTCTTTGACTATATCATTAAATATGACGAGAATGTGCTATATGCAGCACAAAAACAAAATGGTCGGATTAGCGCAATCACATTATAACTCCACCATGAATAAACTCCGTCGCAAATGCTTGTAAACAATATAAAACAATCTTCGTGCCAGCTCCCTATAAGACACCAATTCATCATCTTTTCAATAGCCCATAACTTCGTCGAGAGATATTTGCATGCCATCACAACTCTAGAATTACTGTTATTTGTGACGGAAACAGGTTTTTTTATTTTTAACATTATGTACAATTTATTTGTGTTTAATAAAAAACAATTTTCAAATTTCAAATATTTTATATGGGAAATAATACACAATATTTTATAATTATACATAATATGTACGTATGTTTTAATATAGAAGATTCTGCTTATCTTATAACATAGTTTTATACCCATTTCCTAATACAAACATGATGAAGGCAAATTATTATTTTTATTCTTTTTATCTAAATACTTCTTTAAGACTGATTTTCTTCGTTATGAACAATTACATTTTGAACGTGTTTTGCTACAAAACTAGGAATTTGAAGCAACTAATCATAAATTTAATACTATTACGAAAAATAGTAAACTTTTCAAGTTTTTTTGGAAAAACATAGATATATAAATAAATGTAAACAATAGAGATTTTTTGACCGGAGTGTCTGCAATATAGTCCGTTGGAAAGTTTGTCATTTCCAGATTCTTTGTTCACAGCAATATAATTCGTGAAATTAAGCCAAATGTATAAGTTAAAATTTTCCAATTTCTAAATCTAATAGGCTGCTCAGATTGGACAATTAGTAGTTATACATGTAAATCATTTCCTATTCAGCTAAGCTAGGAAATATTTTGATTACAACAAAATCAATTAATACGGAAACATGTTGAAATCGAAAACGAAATTTGTCCAAAATTGAGGTAGCGATAAATAATAAAGCTGTTTTGTTGTCTTAACGGATTTGGTCCCGTATTCTAATTAGAAATAATGAATATAAGAACGAGCCAAAGGAATATCATTACTGCTTACAGTTCAAACATATTTGGAAGTCTTCAAAGGATTCAAAAACAAAAATGCTAACTTGAGAAGAAAATGCATTCAGAGTTTTTCACATTTAAACAATTTCGCGAGCAAAGGGTACAAACGACTCCCAATAAGTTATAATCTGAAATTGATAAGAATATATATTTTTAGCTTCACACTAATGGCTAGAGTTGTTTACCTGTTGTTGGTGGGCCATCTGGTCTTCCAGATACTTGACCAAATTTGCCTTGAAATCTTTTATTCGATGCAATTCGAAACGCTCCATTTCTTTTTTAATTTCAGATGAAATTTCTTCAAATTGCTGTTGACATCGCTGGACCTTTACTTGCCACTAATTTCATAGAGAAATAAAAGAAAGTAGAATATAATCATATACCCTAAATGTACCTCTTCCGCTCACCTCTTCGACCTCCTGATGAGCCTGTTCTAATTTGTCAGTCCGGTTATTTAATTCATAACGTCCGCGATTTTCACGTCTTTTGGACAATTGCATTTGAGCATGTTGCCAATTTTGAAAAACTTTAACACGCTCATGAAAAACAGATTTAATTGCAACAAATAAACCCAAATAGTCTTTAACAAATTCAGACATTATGTAAAAGTCAGAATTGGACTGCTCAGATCGTAAAATTTCTATTTTCTCCTCTACATCGGCTAAGTTAGACAGAGCTCTAGAAAGGCCGGTATGCTCTTCGCATGTACTTAGCATTGCAGCTGATTTTGCAACCAAACCTGTTAGGTTAGCAAGTTCTTTGCGCGTAGTTACCAATGACTTTAAAGCGGAATGTAATTTTTGCAAATTAGTATCTAAATTTTCGACTTCAGTAATTTTATCGTCGAACCACTGCAAATATAAAACATTAGGAAAATGCAAATAAATAAGATCTGTGTTTACCCACAGGGTCATTTTCATCCATTTTGTATGTTATCTTGTTAACAGTCGCACCAACTTTATTAAATAATCGCACCACAGCAGCTCCACTCAAAGCGGCAGTATTAACTGCACGAGGCAACTCCTGAATGAAATATCGAATTGAAAAAAATTCGGTGATTATAGATTTAGTCCAGATTTTCTTACTTGATCACTCTCCAAAAAATTTATGAAATCCAGATCGACACGCAGAACGGGGTGTTGGGCAGTTCGATTCATGTATCGTTCTAGGGCGGCTCTTCGTTGTTCGACCCATTCCACATTTGATCCATTTCCAGGTTCACTTTGTTGTGGACTTATTTTAACCTTTGTGGTTCCTGTTTATATCAAAAATCGAATTTATATGTATTGGCAGAAATACAGTGTTATTTTATGGACATACCAAAAATATTTTTAGATGGTGCTGGTGGTACAATTTTCCCTAATTTTATATATTTGCTTGCCAATAGTGAATGAATACCCAAAAAATCACTAAAACGTCGTAGAGTACTGAATTCTGTTCGCTTAAATTTTGGAATGTTTGTTTTGGTGGATACTCTTTAATAAAATGAAAAAATATGTATATATTACGTTCGATTCGTTTGTCGGCAATTTTTTCTTCCATATATGCACTCACTTGTAGGTTAGATATGAACCCATTCCATCGCCAATTTTTTGTGGTTCAGATATGGTTATTTCTATAAAATAATCCCCATTATCGGAAAGAACATCTTGCATGTTACTCGATGAAATGCGACGCTATAAGTGAACGAAATGAAATTAAATATAATTTGCGTAATTGTATATAGAATATTAGATGTTTATTTATTAGCCTATTTAAAATTACAATAAAACATAAAGCAAATACAAGAAAATTTTATTCTAATTACATTGAAACATACATTCTATGGTATTAAATCACTCAGATATCGATCTCCAAAGACAATATACTGGAATGTTGTAATTGGAAAATAAAGGTATTTAGAATTTATTCCAATTGATTCGTTGCCATTGGTGACGGATGTGGAATCCAGTTTCGACTACATTTTTAATAAAACTAATAAATAATTCGTATCTCTATAAATCTGCTGTGTCATAATATAGTTAGCTGTTATTAAAGATGTAAGAGATTGATCAGAGTTGTACCGGTACTCTGTCGGTAGACCTCTATAAAATGTGTTATGGATATTATATCGATAAAGTTTGGAATTACCTTGATAGAAAGAGTATAATGTATGGAATGATAATTCAAAAGACGTACTAAAAGACGGAGTCCAGTTATTAGCACTAAAAATACTGACAATTAAAGAACATCAATATCAACTTAATGCAAATTTATAATCTATTAATTTCATACTCTAGCCACAGCAATGATTCAACTTTTTACTCCCGAATTCGTTTTATCCAACAACAATAACCATAGACGATCAAATTAGGAGGGCAGGTTGAATAGCATAGATGTTTACAGCCTGATTTTGGTGTATGAGCAATCGGGTCCAATTTTTCACAGTGACCATCACGTTTTCAGCCAAAGGACTACTTTGAAGCATGTCCGTCGGTTTTAGTTTACTTTTCCTAGGACTCCGGTATATAGCAGTGCATACATCTTTTGTTGATTATAACGAAACAATGCGTTACTTATCTGATGAACTTCGTAGACCACAAGAGATCCAAATTACTACACGGAATATTTTGAATCAATTTCAAATGACAGCCGTTGTAGGGAAACGAATTCAAACAATGTTGGTATATGTGCCGAATTACAATCAGAATCCCCTCCCCTTTGGCCATATTTTATTAGAAAATTGTATGTGTCGTTTAACTACGCCAAAGCCTTGTATATAAGGACTTCATTAAATATGCGTATTCTACCAATTTTTTATATGTGAGCCCCTATATGTGCTTTACACTTTCATTATAATAGCATATGATGGTAAACACATTTAAATGACTTATTTTTAATACATGTATATTCATTACTAAAATGAATCATGTCCTAATTTATGTTGATAAGGAACAAAAACAATTTTTCGATAAAAGAAAAATACCATTTTGGAAACGACTAAAAACGAAAAGTTTATAAGTTTTGCTCAAACTTCAATCATCTATTAAACAAAAAATATGTTTTTAATTCCCATTGTGGACTTGATATGACAAATTTAAAAGAGAATAAACAACATCCAATAATAATATAATTGGATATAGAGACACACACACACATTCGCATTTGAGTAAGAAAACATTTAACGAGTTTGTTGTACCAGCCGATAAGCAACAAATGCAAATCTAACCTACAATACCGCTAATAAACAAAAGTGATATCCACAAACACTTTTGTACATAAATACACATTAACAGGTGACATTAATTTGGGTTGATAGACTTATGGGAAGAACTGCATATGAAGTGTAAAAATAAATTAGTAGATATTAAGCATTTAATATAACTAAATATTTCTTTTGTCTATGCATTGATGTTCTGCCACTCAACTGCTGATTGCAGACACCGCCCATTAATTCCTAACATCACTGCACTTGAATTTCTAGAAGCCGAAATGTGACATTATTTGTAAAACAATTATAGGGAATAAACTTTTTCCGATATTCGTGTTACTTGCTTTCTTACATGTATAGTTGTTTGGTTAATAATTCCATTATTGTTATTTACGGCAGGAGGTGGAACCTCTTCTTGCTCATCATTGGAACCCTCATTATTTATATCCACATCAGCAAATTCGCGTTGAATATCATCGACATTTTCCATGGACATGATGAAGAGACTGATTTAAGAACGATTATTTCTTTTATATACACTACGACCTTTTAAAAATACAATTATCACCCATAAATTGCTTTTCCACGATAAATTGTGTGTACAAAACGATTGCCAGCTGATCAAACTGTGAACTAACCAACTCTGAATTTGAATAATCCTAATCAGTGTTGCCATAAATTGTCATAGAAGTAAAAACGTCAAAATCAAAACAAAAAAAGTGCTAAAAACCTGTATGGGATATTAGGTCATTAAACCAACACAGGTAGTGCAATTATGTTAAATGTGATGTGATAGTCGTATAAATGTTATAGTTATAAGAATTTACAAATGTTTAGTGAAATTAATAAACATCTAATCAATCGTGTTTTACCTAACCACAGTGATTCTTTTACAACTATCTTAAAATGTACTTTTTCTGCTAGTTTGAAGGGGCTCTTATTGCCCTGCCAACATTTTTTGAATTTGGGGACTCTTTTGAGAATCCCCACTACGTCGAAAACAATCATATACGACATCAAAAACTCGTCGGAAAAGCGCCGTCACTATTGAGAAGTTGTACCACGCCAAGTTACTACAAAAATGTTTCGCATGAGTGCAATTATTAGGTGCCTTTATAGATCAATTTAGAACGACGCCAATAAGGGACCCTCCAAACAATCAGAAAAAGTGCATTTTAAGATAGTTGTAAAAGAATCATTGTGGTCGAGTAAAACACGTTTGTTTAGATATTTATTAATTTGATTAAACATTTACAAATTCTTAAAAATATAACATTTATACCACTATCACATTACATTTAACATAATTTTTGGCATTAATGATGATGTTGAGTTACAAGTAGCGAGTTACATGTTGCTGCGCCTATCAACCAGTGTTTTTATTCCATGGAGGCAGCGTGTCTGTAAAATATCTGAAAAACAATCACTTTATTCCATTTGGAAAATCACCAAATTGTTCACCAATATACCTTTCACAATTTTAAGCGTATAATCTATGTTTTCAGAACTTTATTTTCGTTTTTATTTAATTAAAATATAACAAGCTGGTTGCGCTTGGCGTTTCACAAAAAAAAATGGCTTTTTTAACAGTAGGGATGGCAAATTACTTGCATGTACTTTTTGATGTACCTTTTCATGATGGTTGAAGTGACATTTACGAGTCTGTGGTAACGATGAGGTTGAAATGGAACTTTGAAATGCTGGCAGGGTGGCGTCGTCTTACATTTAGGCCGGTACTCTGTTCGGTTTTCGCGTTGAAACTCCATACAAAACCAAAACATGCGAAAAACTAGCGAAATTTTTTCCATTTGTGGTACTTTGTTTTTTTTTCGAGTTGAAAAACTGACGTAACTCGCGTAGTCAGTATTTTCATAACATGGCGCCATTTGCAATGTGAATTAAGAAATAATTTATTTATTAAACTGATTTTTGTGAATTTATAACACAAAAGTGGATCTGATTATTATTTAAAAATGTAATCTGATGATTGATAAAACAAAGTATAACATGGAGTTGTATTTCCATAATAAACTAGCAACAATATCTAGCCGCTCCCTACTATATGGTAGAATATAAATAATGTACATATATAACATGAAATTTAAACACAAATGTTAACAAAATAAAAGCATTATTTGGTGAATTATATTTTACAATCGTTTCAATTGTACTGGGTATCGGGATAATAAACACACAACATAATTTAAACAAAAGGAGGCACAGCAATTGATGTTCCAAAACAAGCATTAGCACTTCAACCAACATGTATAGTATCGAGGTAGCAATAAATGGAATCACAAGAATTAATTGCTATGTTCCAAAAAATAAAATGCAGCACTGTAAAATTAGTTTTTTAATTCCAAAGATATTTGTAAAATAACTTCGCCTGCTTCTTCTTTTTCAAATTATTTATTTTGTATGCGTGTGTGTGTAAATCGAGCCACTAGTTGCGTATGTATATGTAATCATTTCGTGACAGTCTGCGATGTTGTCAATACATTTCGACGAAATAAACGCAAAAAAGTCCCAAAATGGCTGTTTTTCCCCATTAAAATATATTGTCAACACTATCATTTTTCAACGCGAAACAATGATTGAGTGGAACTTTTTTCGCACCAACAAACAGAGTACCGGCCTTTTGATGTTATTCAGCAAACAAAATGCTGCAGTTTTAGCAGTTGTTTTGCTAAAACAGCAAACAATCTGTTATTTTGGGACAGCAGACATACTGCATAAAAGTCAGTAGTTTGCTGAAATTTTCTGCAGATCTCAATTATAAAGCAAGGCATATTAATTAAAGGTAAAGTCACGAGCAAACGTGTGTACACCCCATGATATTTAGAAAGTCAAACTAAAATGACAGATCACTTAAGTTGACATTTTGTGTATGTGTAGTGTTGTTGTATTGTAACACAATGTAAATAAAAGCAATATTTATGTACACAAAGAATGTAAACAAACCTACTAAACGTATACAAAGCCTTTGACAAGATGAATGTCGATATTAGTCACCTGATTGCATGACTTTACCTCTTTAATATGCCTTGATTATAAAGTCTCTACAGTCAAATGGACAATAGTAAATTGGTACACATAAAACTTCAAACATAAAACTTCAAGCATTAAAAATAATTATTATTTTTTGATTATGCAATAACATTTGTGAACAAGCACCTCTTACCAGTTTTTACTGGATAATTATTGCCAGAAAAGTACGCGAAAAGACCTACTGTTGATGAAGTCAGTTTTGACAAATGTCAACGTCGATATGTCAAATACAAACGTCATCAAAGCATCACTTTTAAACTTGTTGTTTTGGAATATATTTTCCAAAATTTCTTTTATTACGGAGGTTATATTTCGTAAGTATTGTATTTGTCATTTAAGAAATTTGCTATACCTTTTACAGTCCTTTTGTTTTTAATAATTTTTAGATTGGAAAATTACTAGTATACCTTCATGGGAGCAACCGTCGTGCAATGGTTTGTGGCAGCCCCGAACTTGCCGACTTCTGAAAAAGAACGAGATAGCAACCCTTCAGCTGACAGACGAAAACAATTACTGGTTGCTCGCGAGTTGTTCAGTCTTCAACTGTAGCCTTTTTTTTAATAAAAGAAATTTATTTCATTGTCGCACAAATTTATATTAAATACCCTGCCAACATTTTTTGAATTTGGGGGCGCTTCTGAGAATCCCCACTACGTCGAAAATAATCATATACGACATCAAAAACTCGTCGGAAAAGCGCCGACACTATTGAGAAGTTGTACCACGCCAAGTTACTACGAAAAAGTTTCTCATCAGTGCAATTATTAGGTGCCTATTTAGATCAATTTCGAAGGACGCCAATAAGAACCCCTGCAAACTATCAGAAAAAGTGCATTTTAAGGTAATTGTAGAAGAATCATTGTGGTCAAGTAAAACACGATTGTGTAGATGTTTATTGATTTGATTAAACATTTATAATTTCTTATAAATATAACATTTTTCGGTTTATCTCATCACATTTAACATAATGTTTTGCATTAATAAAAGAATGATGTTGAGTTTTAAGTAGCAAGTTACATATTGCAGCGTCTATCAGCCAGTTTGTTTATTTTCGATGGAGACAGCGTGCCTGGAAAAATATTTGAAAAACGATCACTTTATTCTATTTGGAAAGTCGAAAATTGTTCACCATATACCTTTCACAATTTTAAGCGTAATATCTATGTTTTCAGAACTTTATTTTCGTTTTTATTTAAATAAAATATAACAAGCTGGTTGCGCTTGGCGTTTCACAAAAAATAAAATGACTCTTCTAATAGTAGTGATGGCAAAATACTTTCATGTACATTTTGTACTTTTTGATATGCTTCCCCCAACACAGTTCGCGATGGTTGTGGTGACATTTACGAGTCTGTGGTAGCGATGAGGATGAAATGGAACTTTGAAATGCTGGCAGGGTAATATAGTTTTAAATAGTTGTTAAGGTAATCGGAAGTCTTTTATTTATACAAACAACTATATTGGTGACCCCTGCAGTTCACGTATGGCACGGAATACAATTTATTTCAACTTTATTGGGGAATTGTATTCTTGGAAGCAGAGCAGCAGCAGAATTTTTTAAATTAACGTCAACTTCATCAGATTTTGTGCATGCATCGTTTTGCTATGACAAATTTTCTTTTTTGCTGATGTATACCTGTCAATACAATTTGCGACAACGAGGAAACATTGATTATAAGGAAGATTCTGGTAGTGGCGACGATTTGGACTCCAGTAATACTGAAATGTCAGAAATGGAAAACATTCTAAAACGTATGGAGGAGTTACAGAGTGAAGTTCTTTCTCTTCGAGAAGCACGGCAGCCTTCGAGTGATGTGCAACGACCTGGAATTCATCGAGTACATATACATAAGTTCGATAAGCATAATCCTGAGTTGTGGTTCGCCCAAATAGAAAGATCTTTTGCTTTGTATGACGTCACCCAAGAAGCAGACAAATTTGATATTGTTTCTGTTCACCTCGAAGATGACATACTTTTGTCTGTCGAAGACCTTATAACAAATCCTCCGGCTGAGAATAAATATACTGTTTGAAATAACGTATTGTTTCAAGATTTGCTAAATCCCCAGAATCCAAATTACGTCAATTGCTTCAAGGAGGAGAAACAGCTGGTTTGAAACCATCAGAGGTTTTGTCCCATATGAAACGTTTGGCACCTGGCAGTGGTAATGAACCCATTATTCGCACTTTATTTTTGGGACAAATGCCAGATTCAATTCAACCTTT
Source organism: Haematobia irritans (assembly GCF_050003625.1). Taxonomy (NCBI): domain Eukaryota; kingdom Metazoa; phylum Arthropoda; class Insecta; order Diptera; family Muscidae; genus Haematobia; species Haematobia irritans. The sequence goes on along the minus strand of NC_134398.1, from coordinate 121,932,035 downwards.
ATTGACATTGTGGGAGGAAGAGGACTTAGACAAGCTTGCGAAGATGGCAGACAAACATGGCTAATGCTAGTGTAACACCTTCTTCACGATTTGACATACATAGTTCCGTGAATGCCATAAATTCTCAAGTATCTTTGTCGGATATTTATAAGGCTATTAAAATCTGAAACGACAAATTTGATACCTTACAAATCCAACAACATGGTAAGAACAAGAATCGTCATCGATCAAGATCTCGCGAGTCAACAAAGATTCTAGTGACAATTCACTTTGCTGGTATCAACAGAAGTTTGGAGATGCTGCTCAACATTGCAAAACTAATTGCACTCGTTACAATAATACATCGGGAAACTAATGGTGCTGTCGTCAGTCCACAGGGTTGACGACAGCAACAAACTTAACACTGTTGAAGAAAACCGTTTACACATTTTCGATAAAACGCATTACAGATTATCAGTTATTCCGGACGACAGTGCTCGTGTCGAACATATCCCATATATTGTGCACATTATAAGTTAAGTCCGAAGGCATAATCGATACTGCTGCATGTTTATGGGATCGATAACACATTTACCGATTATTTAGTCATCGCCGACAAGTCGTATCGATCCGATACACAGTAAAGGGCACCTTATACGGTCGGATAAACCCTGCGACACAACACGTTGCGGCGACAAATCCGATAGTATAAAGTCGTGTTCGGCAGTCGCGGGGACGTGTTGGCATAAAATCAAAACAACTTTGATTTTTGATGGTTGGGTGGTACAAATCATTGAGTGTAAGGGGATGTTCGAGAAACATTATCAAAAACAAATTTATTTTTACATTAAAAACAGGCATTTCTGCAATGAAATTAATGATGGATCGCCAATTCTGGTTGAAAATTAAAGAAATATATAAATCTAAACCAGTATTGTGGCAAAAACGTGGAAAAATTCCATTTACAATCAATGGGAAACCAGGCGACAAGTATTTTGAAATTCATCAAGTAATTTGTAATATATTAAATGTGGATTACTTCAGGAATCATTGTTTTGACACATATACCAGGATTTTTTTTTATTATTTTCTTACATTTTTTCAGTAAAAAAATGGTTTCACCCATAAATCTTCGTACAATTTCATTGTTTGTTTATGCTTCTTCTTATTTTGCATGTTATCATCACATTTGTTCGTGCAGTGTAAAGGCCGGTACTCTGTTCGGTTTTCGCGTTGAAACTCCATACAAAACCAAAATATGCGAAAAACTAGCGAAATTTTTTCCATTTGTGGTACTTTGTTTTTTTCGAGTTGAAAAACTGACGTAACTCGCGTAGTCAGTATTTTCATAACATGGCGCCATTTGCAATGTGAATTAAGAAATAATTTATTTACTAAACTGATTTTTGTGAATTTATAACACAAAAGTGGATCTGATTATTATTTAAAAATGTAATCTGATGATTGATAAAACAAAGTATAAAGGCCGGTACTCTGTTCGGTTTTCGCGTTGAAACTCCATACAAAACCAAAAAATACGAAAAATTTGCGAAATTTTTTCCATTTGTGATACTTTGTTTTTTCGTGTTGAAAAACTGACGTTTATAGCACGGCGCCATTTGCAATTTGAATTAAGAAATAATTTATTTATTAAAAACTATTTGTGCGGGTTTATAAATCAAACACGGACCATATTTTTGTTCCGAAACTATACAAAGGATCAAAGGAATAGCAGATCAATTGCCCAAGGAAAAATAAAATGTTATTTTGTAAAAACAAGCAACAACCACCAACTTAATCCAATATCGCTCCCTGTAAAATAGCGCTCCAAGCTACCTAAAAAAACGGCGCTTTCTATAGGTAGGTACTATGTTCGGTTTCCGAAGCGAAATCCCATACAAAACCAAAAATGCGAAAAACTACCGAAATATTTTTTCATTTGTGGTACTTTGTTTTTTTCGAGTTGAAAAACTGACATAAAGTGCATAGTCCCAAATTAGGTCGGCTTTAAATCCTTCCATATGTTGAGATTAGTTAGTTTCAAAACATGGCGCCATTTGTAATGTGAATTAAGAAATAATTGATTTATTCAAATGATTTGTGTTAAATTAGAATACAAAAGTGGTTCGCGTTGTTATTTAAAAATGCAATTCGATTGACGAAATAAAAATAACGGAGTGCTATATGTATATAACATATATAACAGATGCTGCTCAACATTGCAAAACTAATTGCACTCGTTACAATAATACATCGGGAAACTAATGGTGCTGTCGTCAGTCCACAGGGTTGACGACAGCAACAAACTTAACACTGTTGAAGAAAACCGTTTACACATTTTCGATAAAACGCATTACAGATTATCAGTTATTCCGGACGACAGTGCTCGTGTCGAACATATCCCATATATTGTGCACATTATAAGTTAAGTCCGAAGGCATAATCGATACTGCTGCATGTTTATGGGATCGATAACACATTTACCGATTATTTAGTCATCGCCGACAAGTCGTATCGATCCGATACACAGTAAAGGGCACCTTATACGGTCGGATAAACCCTGCGACACAACACGTTGCGGCGACAAATCCGATAGTATAAAGTCGTGTTCGGCAGTCGCGGGGACGTGTTGGCATAAAATCAAAACAACTTTGATTTTTGATGGTTGGGTGGTACAAATCATTGAGTGTAAGGGGATGTTCGAGAAACATTATCAAAAACAAATTTATTTTTACATTAAAAACAGGCATTTCTGCAATGAAATTAATGATGGATCGCCAATTCTGGTTGAAAATTAAAGAAATATATAAATCTAAACCAGTATTGTGGCAAAAACGTGGAAAAATTCCATTTACAATCAATGGGAAACCAGGCGACAAGTATTTTGAAATTCATCAAGTAATTTGTAATATATTAAATGTGGATTACTTCAGGAATCATTGTTTTGACACATATACCAGGATTTTTTTTTATTATTTTCTTACATTTTTTCAGTAAAAAAATGGTTTCACCCATAAATCTTCGTACAATTTCATTGTTTGTTTATGCTTCTTCTTATTTTGCATGTTATCATCACATTTGTTCGTGCAGTGTAAAGGCCGGTACTCTGTTCGGTTTTCGCGTTGAAACTCCATACAAAACCAAAATATGCGAAAAACTAGCGAAATTTTTTCCATTTGTGGTACTTTGTTTTTTTCGAGTTGAAAAACTGACGTAACTCGCGTAGTCAGTATTTTCATAACATGGCGCCATTTGCAATGTGAATTAAGAAATAATTTATTTACTAAACTGATTTTTGTGAATTTATAACACAAAAGTGGATCTGATTATTATTTAAAAATGTAATCTGATGATTGATAAAACAAAGTATAAAGGCCGGTACTCTGTTCGGTTTTCGCGTTGAAACTCCATACAAAACCAAAAAATACGAAAAATTTGCGAAATTTTTTCCATTTGTGATACTTTGTTTTTTCGTGTTGAAAAACTGACGTTTATAGCACGGCGCCATTTGCAATTTGAATTAAGAAATAATTTATTTATTAAAAACTATTTGTGCGGGTTTATAAATCAAACACGGACCATATTTTTGTTCCGAAACTATACAAAGGATCAAAGGAATAGCAGATCAATTGCCCAAGGAAAAATAAAATGTTATTTTGTAAAAACAAGCAACAACCACCAACTTAATCCAATATCGCTCCCTGTAAAATAGCGCTCCAAGCTACCTAAAAAAACGGCGCTTTCTATAGGTAGGTACTATGTTCGGTTTCCGAAGCGAAATCCCATACAAAACCAAAAATGCGAAAAACTACCGAAATATTTTTTCATTTGTGGTACTTTGTTTTTTTCGAGTTGAAAAACTGACATAAAGTGCATAGTCCCAAATTAGGTCGGCTTTAAATCCTTCCATATGTTGAGATTAGTTAGTTTCAAAACATGGCGCCATTTGTAATGTGAATTAAGAAATAATTGATTTATTCAAATGATTTGTGTTAAATTAGAATACAAAAGTGGTTCGCGTTGTTATTTAAAAATGCAATTCGATTGACGAAATAAAAATAACGGAGTGCTATATGTATATAACATATATAACAGCATCTGGTTCTGTAGCCGTTTCTGCCACAGTAGCATCTGCCCTCACATCCCTGACACCCACAATTGCAGCCACTACATCAGCTACAGTGAACAACTCCAACATAGCATCCTCAACACCTGCCACGACCACAGTGGCTGTGACCGCAAATATTGTATTGCAACAACCAAATACAACGGCCGCCCAAGTAGTGAGTGGTCCCACTGGGGTGGCAGCAAATACTCCAACATTAGCCACTATTACTAATTCTTCAAATGCAATATCGACTGTTGCTGCCGTTAGTAATACAAATGCAATACTAATGCAATGGTGGTTTCACAATCATCCACAATAGTATCACCAGCAGCTGGATCGAATGTTGTTGTTCCCACCACTACAATGGCTTTAGCAGGAGCTACCGTGGGACTTAAGTCTGGTCCAGATATTACAATGACATTGAACCGTATAAATACGGCAGAGAATGAAGTTGATGTGGAGGAATGTTTACCAGGTGATGTTGTTAAATTGGATTTTGCTGGCGAAGAAGTGGTTGGGTGAAATTTTACCCCTAAGGAATGTCTTCTAGGAGTTTCCAATCGGCGACCGGTGCCCGTTGGAAACTCCGCCTATTACAACAGTACCATCATCGCTTCAGCCATCAGCAACAATAGCATTCCATCAGCGTCATATTGTAGAGATAAAACCAGGCCACCATTTATCATCATCCCCTGATAATTTAGAATTGACTAATGTTATGCAACATAATGTTTGCACAGAACACGAAGAAGTAGAAGAAGCTAATTGTCATAATACTGCAGATGTAATCGATGAAGATTTCTTTTTTAAAATATGCTTAAAAACGATTTCGTCTTATCTCTGTAAACCCAGTGCTTCTACATTCAACACCCATTTTTTACAAAGAAATGAATTGTATTTTTTTTATTATTTTACCGCTCCTCGTAATTGCTCCCTAATTGCTTGTTAAGCGAGCTCGTTTTTTGTGTGTAAGAGGCGTAAATGAATGAGAACTGAACAAAAGAAATGTTAATGCAATTTTAATTTTTAATGGAAACAACATGAAAGCTAAATATGAGAAATGATAATTAAAAATTTTTAAATATAACAATATTAATGAAAGAAAGCTGATAATCCAGAAAAGAAAACATTGTGTTCTAGGGTCTTTAATTAGTGTATAAATGTACAAATTAATAAAAAATCATAATAAAATTATAATCGAACTTGTCTTATTTTTATATACCGGGGTATAAGTAATTGGGTGGACTTATACGTTTTATACTTTTTAAATTAAAATTAGTAAATTTTTCTGAACAAAGTTTGTTACGAGCGAGTCTGATTTCGAAAATCCTTTTTTTTTGTATTTGATCAAATTTAAAATAAAACAAGTCATTGGCATTAAAGTTGACGGCTAGTTCTCAAGTGGCGTGATTCTTTGACCCATTAAATTTTCGACTCGAACATAGTTTAGAAAAAATATGCCATACAATGCCACATAAAAGTTAAATGTCATACATATACAGTAAATGAAAAGGCTTTCATTTCACTATTCTGATTTATCGAGTAACGCGATGTTATTGTTACAGGGAGTACATTTTTCCCCGCCCATGACCCCGTTGTGGGTACGCCTATGGTAATGTCAGTACTCGTAGTTATACATTACCCCTTTGATTGCACCTGTGTTGTCACTACATCTCCCTACCAACTGTCCTCTCTCCAATTAAAAGAGTTTAGGGTTTCATATTCAATCTCTTATTATTAAAACAAATTCATTTATATAATTACAAGAGGGGAGAATCTTAAAACTATGTTGTAATTGTACTTACAAATACTCTTAAGATAAATTAAGTTAATAATGCTTTACAAAATTGATCAGATTTTTGTAATAGAAGAAACAGCTGGCTTGTATGTTGATTGAAGAAGAATATCATAAATGGTTATAGTTGTTGATCTCGGGGATAATCTTGAACCATACATTTCAAGATTGTAGGGCGCGTGTTTAGCGATATAGTTCATACATATAATTTTCTTTATATTGCGGGAAAATTGTATTTACTTATTCTCTTCCATCGCGCAGATACATGGTATTGTTGATTTTTTTTGACATTACTTCTTTTAATTTTGTTGCTCACTAATTAGCAATATTGTAGTATGTATCAATTATAGTTATTTAACTTATATTTATTAATTTTGTTTCTTTTTTTTTCTTTTGTCCAGATTTGCACATTATACCATTTCCTTCGTGAATTAGCATTAACAAACGTTCTTGATGGTTTTTGAGAAACTGGATGGAACCAAAGTGGTATTCACTGATTACATATCATTTTCATTTCGTTCTTGTAAATATATTTTTTTTTATAAATTATTTATTTAATTTAGTTCAACTAAGATTTTCTGATCACACCACATTGTAAAAATAATATTGTTTTTGGATCGCGATGATTTTCTTTAGCTTGGTAAAGTAATACGGAAATCGCGACCGTTTTCTTTAAATTTATTTTCAGATTTCATCACGTTGACTGAAATAAATTGAAACGATTCAACAACGTGGTTATAATTGCATAACCTTTTTTTTTTATCGATCTTGTTTTATATTTCACGCGACTCCGCTTTGCTTCACGACCTTTTGTTTCCAACTTTGCCTACGTGACTGACTCGCGCATATCTCGACGATCAAACCTTAATATACAAAACTATTTCTAACGGTACTTTTCCAATTCATCAAAAGGGAAAAGAAATAATGATTAGAATGTATATGTACGAATAAGTGCGAATACAGAAGTATGCGTACGAAGAAACTGAATAAGAAAATGTTGGGAACAGTTAAGGGATACCATCCCTCATAACCCAAATGTTTGCTAGAATTAATTTACTGTGGGATTTTTAAAATCTCCTATGCCAAGTATAATTCAGAAGTAATGTTTGCAGAAAATCCCCAACAAAACTGCTTCGTTAAGAGAATGTAAATTGATTAACGAACAGGAAAAGGATTTTCACTTACTTGGTATTGCCAACGTGTGGCACGACCCACGACAAGCCGGGCAAAGAATAGCTTTATTATAATTTCTATTCTGTTTTGGCAAATCAGGAAATAGCATAGGGCATCATCATTATCATGGTTTCAGATCGGAGGCATGAACCTTACCGACATATTTACCGCGAAGGTCTTCAATTTCATATAAGGATGATCCTACTTTTGAAAGTATACGGCATTTAACATACTTTGGGGCAAACTTGGCATTCAATCCCTTCTCGAACTTGCTTAGATTATGGGTCTTTCGGAAAACTTCCTGGCCAATTTTATAATCAACAGGCTTAACCCTGGTGTTATAGACCCTAGCCGCTTTCTCATGAGCCTTTTCCAAATTTCGTTCTATTTTCTCCCGAATATTAGACAATTTATCTACCCTCGTAACTACGGTGTCATCTCTTAGTATGTTCAACTTATCCAATAGTGGGTACGTCGAGCCATGCATGCACATGTTTTGCCCAAACATGGCATAGTAGGGCGTACATTCGATCGAAGAATGAAAATCACTACGTAACACTGCCAGGATGCGGGGAATGCAAGAATCCCAGTCTAAATGATTGGGTTCATCTTTTAATAAAAACCGAATTTTGGAAATGATTTCACGGTTTGCACGCTCGGAAGCGTTAGCCTGCGGGGAGTAAAGACCAGTGCGCACATGATTAACACCATAAAGTTTTAAAAACTCTTGCATCTCTTTAGAAATGAATTGTTTAGCATTGTCCGAATGCAGAAATTGTGGGACCCCAAAGGTATTAAAAATTTGATTTTTAAGATAGTCAATAACGTTGATAGAGGTTGCAGATTTCATAGGCTGAAGGAATAAGAATTTTGTGAAATGGTCTAGAATTATAAACAATTGGGTGTTCCTTGCTCTCGATAACGGATAAGGGCCGAGAAAATCGCAATAAATTCTTTGCATCGGGCGTACCGTTGGGAAAGCCTCACCCATAGGTGGCCTTAATATACAGTTAGCAGGCTTAATTGCCTTGCAATCGTCGCATCCATCTACATATGCCTTAACGTCTCGCGCCATGGAAGGCCAATAATATTTTTGGCGTACACGAGTGAGGGTTTTCATGAATCCCCCATGGCAGCATGCCTCGTGTCCAAGTATCACGGCTTTCCCGGTTAATGATTGTGGGAGCCATAGTCTCCACAAACTATCTTCTCCTGATTCCACGCCAAGGCGGAACTTAACCCTCTTAAAAATCTTGTCCTCGGAAATGCGTACATCGGGTAGACGATCGCCATTTTCCATAACAGTCTTTCTCAAAAGATCATATTCGGGACATTCAAAATCTTTTGAGTTAAATTCAATCTCGGGAAATGAAGAGGCGAGCTCTAACGCGTCTACATCAAAGCGGGATAAAGTGTCTGGGACAATATTTAGAGATCCCTTCCTATGTTCGATGCGGAAATCGAACCCCTGGAGTTTTAGGCTCCATCGGGCGAGTCTGCCATTCAAGTCTTTTTGGTTCATGAGCCATTTAAGACTTGAATGGTCCGTGATTATCCGGAATGGCAAACCTTCCACGTAAGGTCTGAATCGTCTAACGCATACTATGGCGGCGAGGCACTCAAGCTCCGTGACTGTGTAGTTGCGTTGAGCACGATTTAGTTTCTGAGAAACAAAAGCAATCGGTCTTTCCCTGTTATCATCATCCAGTTGGTAGAGTACTCCACCAACACCAACACGTGATGCATCACACTGGATGATGAATTCCCGCGAAAAATCGGGCTGTGCTAACACCGGGGCATTGCTAAGAGCGTCTTTCAGCTTCCTGAAGCTTGCAATTGCCTCTGGTGTGAGCTGGAATTTTACCCTACTTGAACGCAGACAGTCTGTCAACGGTCCCGACATGTCTGCAAAATTGGTGATGAAATTGCGGTACCAGTTTGCCATGCCAATAAAGCGACGAATTTGGCGAGGGGTCTTCGGTAGAGGAAAATCCACTATAGCCGAGACCTTCTCTGGGTCAACTTTAAGACAGCCACTACCTATGCGATAACCAAGGTACTTAATTTCGGCCTGACAAAACTTGCTCTTAGACACATTGATCGTTAGACCGGCGGTCTTCAAGCAATGGGCCACTTCGCGTAGAAGTCTAAGGTGGTCAGAAAACGATGCGCTACATACCAATAAGTCGTCTAGGTAAATAAATACGTTTTCTCTCAGGCGAGATGGTATGCATTTATCCATCAGACGGCTCATTGTCTGTGGACCATTACAGAGCCCGAACGGCATAACTCTATATTGGTAGAGCGGCCTACCGGGAACCGCAAACGCCGTTTTTTCCTTGGAGGAATCCGTGAGCGGTATTTGAAAGAAGGCGTCTTTCAAATCAATACCGCTAATAAATTGGGTATCGCTGAGTCTGGACAATAATCCGTTGATGTGAGGAAGTGGGTACGAATCCTTCTTAGTTACCGCATTTAATTTTCGGGAATCCAAACACAGTCGAATCTTACCAGGTTTCCGCACATTTACTATGGGAAAACACCAGGGTGAATTGGATTCCTCGATTATACCCAACTTCAACAGGCGATCAAGTTCTTCATATACTTCCATTTGCCGCGGAGGAGATAGCGGATAATGTTTACACTTGATTGGAGCGGAATCCCCGGTATCTATATGATGACTTAAAAGAGTTGTCTTGCCAAGACCAAGTTTTTCAAATGAGGGGAATTCGGCTGTCACAGAATCGAGTTCCAAAGCCTGTTCGGCAGATAGCCTGTGAAAACAAAACTCTTCTTTACGGTCAGATTCCTCCAGGTCCATGGACTCAATAGGGGGAATTATATTTGGGGCTATCGCAAATTTCTGCCAGAAATCTAATCCCAAATATATTTCCTGGCAAAGAGTAGGTACAATGTAAAAGTCGATATCCTTAGTTACGCCTTTATAAGTTACTGGTAACTTACAATGTCCTAAAACATGATTTTTCGATCCGTCAGCAGTAGAAATCGAAGATCTAAATGGCCTCAAAATTACACCGTTGTTCTCTAGAAACTTTATGCCATTCTTCCCTAGGGCTGATACGCTCGCTCCAGAATCCAGTAGTCCTAAAAATTGTTCACCAAAAATTGAAATTTTTGCAAAAGGTCGTTCATCCTCCCTTCCGCAAAAAACGGATGACTCAATCAAGCGACGGTACATTTTTCTTTTCTTATAGCGTTCACGACAATTTATTATCTTCCTAGAGCGGTTTCCAAGAGTCCTAGTTAAAATCGTCACTTTCGGGTTTAACAATTTATCATTAGTATATGGTATAGATTCGCCTTCCTGTGGAAGACTTATCTTTGACCTTGACTCAAACACGGGGTTTGCTGAGGAGAACGAGATTCCCCGGTTACAATCTCGTTCCGCTTCCGGTTTCCCGGGTGAGGATTCTTACACCTGATGGTAGATACGTTGCGTTCCCCACATTTGTAGCAAAAAAGTGCTCGAGTCTCATCGGGACAATAAATGTAGGAATGTCCAAAAGATAGACAGTTCCAACATTTAATATGAGAATAATCTTGCTTGCGTTGCGAAAACTTAAATGCCTCTACCTGTGGATCGTCCTCGGTATCTGAGTCAAGAGCCTGAGCATCGATCACTTCCAGTTCGTGGACCTGACGATTCACTACCTTCGAGGGATATAAACTCTTGTTCTCCCTTAGTATCTTTTCAGCGTTTCTTGCCACCTCCCTAAGGGAGTGCAAATTCTCCGCATCAGAATTGAAAAGCATTAACTTTAACTCCGGAACAACATTCTTCCTTATAATTGAAATGAGACGAGACTCAGAAATCGGTACCCTCATTCTCGCATTCATTGTAATTATGGCGGAATGAAAATCATCATATGTCTCGCGTAGATTCTGTTTCCTCGAGTTAATCTGATATAAAAGATCGTCATCGGACTCAAATGAGGAGAATTCCTTTAACAACGCCTTCTTTATAAGTTGATACGGAGGGTCATTATTAATCTTCACAAACTCCCAATACCATAATTCGGCCCTACCACTGAGGAATATCTGAAAGTTATCCTCTAGCTGCTCTAAAGGGCATTGTGTCCTATCAACAAGGGTGTCTATTCTAAAAAGGAAGTCTGTCACATTACCCGTCCCATCGAAATTTATCTTCCATTTCTCTAAGTCGATTCTTCGTCCAGTCGATATCCTAGGGACTGGATTTGAATTAGTACCAGCGGGTGGTCTGTCAGAATCGGCTGTATCCGATTGGTTAGTCGTAACTGGTGGTTGCGTTAGACCTGAAATAGTTTCCCTAATTGATCCTAATTCAGTCGCAAAATTTAACTGGTCTTTCCTTATGTCATTCAAAAGCTCTAACATATTAGTGGCGTTTGTCCTATCGCCAGATTGCTGGTCGTTACCTTCCATATTAGCTGTTAAAGGCTGAGATGTTAAAATTTCGTCGAAACCAATCAAGGTGGTAGTTTGGCCTAAGGACTGATCCAAAATATTTATCTCGCTATTTATAGTAGTTCCTATCCCGTTCGGTGAGGATAATAAATTGTATCTCCCTTCCAAATCAACAGACCGAGCGTCACTAATCTCGTTATCCTGACTTGTAAATGGATTCACTAATAAAGCACTAGAACTACAAGGCGGCGAATGAATAACTTTCGGCCTTCCTATCGGCGGACTATTCAAATTTAATACCGATGGTCTTGTCGGCGTTTCTAATCTTTTGCCGCGACCACGAGAATGATTTGTTTTACTCGGAGAAACTTTCCCGGAGCTACGCAAAAACATACTACTTAATGGAGTTCATTAGGTAAAGGATTCAACGCGCCAATGATATCGTTAAACTTTGAGTTAGAAAATTTTTATGCATGTGATCAGATAATCTTTAAACCAAAAGAAAATGATTTTTCAATATGTTACTAAAATTTATTTTTAATTAATTAATTTATTATTTTTCCTCATATAACCAAAAATATATTTACGGTATTATGGTAATGGAATGGAATTGGAATGGAATGGAAAATCAAATAATTCACGAAGAAGATGGTAGATTCGAGAGGTATTATATGCCGTTTATAATTTTGAATAGTTTATGTATATATGGTTTTGATAATATCTTCTTTTAGAGTGAAATTTGAAAAACAAATATTAAAGAAAATGTTACCTTGTTATTGTTTTTGTGTTCTTAAGCACTCGCTATGAGGAGAGATTCCAGTTTCTTAGGAGTTGTTGTGACATCCCAGGATTTTATTAATAATTGAATACACAAAGCAAATTATCTAATAATCGTGTGCCGGCTATATTCAATTACATGTACTATGTTCCAATAGACCAATTGACATGGACTATTGTCTATAGTTTTTTTTTTTTTTTTTTTTTTTTTTTTTTTAATTTTATTTAAAAAAAATCAGAATAGTGAAACATTATTTACCAACAAATGTTATTATTGCTAGGCCAATTGTGATATTCAATACCATGAAATATCAAGGTTCTTTCCCAAATATTTAAGACTTTTGAATCTCACAAAAAGCTTATTCACTCGTCAAAATCGGAAATAGCATTGCTAATAAAACAGAAATTTCGCAAATTTAATGCTACTGACTAATGTATTTTCGAAAAATCAAAGTGAATGGGATGTACAAAAAAAAATAATTTGATATTAGTCTCAAAGCGGCGAACGCATGACAGTGTTTCTTGACACCAGTCCCGTATCCCTTCATTAAGATTTATATCTTAGCCATTTCCAATGTACGCATATTAGAATTGGTATGCATTTCCAATGCATGATCATAAATAGATTTGATTTGTTTGGCAATACTCGTTACAAAATATATAAACCAATTTCGAGTTGACTCTAGAACTGAGTAAAAAACCTAACAGACATACCAATTTTAATATACTGACTATATTAGTATGAATCGTAGGACTGGAACTTTAAGGAGCAGCCCCACGTTTTCGTTGGGCGCCATCTATGTTACGAGCGAGTCTGATTTCGAAAATCTTTTTTTTTTTGTATTTGATCAAATTTAAAATAAAACAAGTCATTGGCATAAAAGTTGACGGCTAGTTCTCAAGTGGCGTGATTCTTTGACCCATTAAATTTTCGACTCGAACATAGTTTAGAAAAAATATGCCATACAATGCCACATAAAAGTTAAATGTCATACATATACAGTAAATGAAAAGGCTTTCATTTCACTATTCTGATTTATCGAGTAACGCGATGTTATTGTTACAGGGAGTACATTTTTCCCCGCCCATGACCCCGTTGTGGGTACGCCTATGGTAATGTCAGTACTCGTAGTTATACATTACCCCTTTGATTGCACCTGTGTTGTCACTACATCTCCCTACCAACTGTCCTCTCTCCAATTAAAAGAGTTTAGGGTTTCATATTCAATCTCTTATTATTAAAACAAATTCATTTATATAATTACAAGAGGGGAGAATCTTAAAACTATGTTGTAATTGTACTTACAAATACTCTTAAGATAAATTAAGTTAATAATGCTTTACAAAATTGATCAGATTTTTGTAATAGAAGAAACAGCTGGCTTGTATGTTGATTGAAGAAGAATATCATAAATGGTTATAGTTGTTGATCTCGGGGATAATCTTGAACCATACATTTCAAGATTGTAGGGCGCGTGTTTAGCGATATAGTTCATACATATAATTTTCTTTATATTGCGGGAAAATTGTATTTACTTATTCTCTTCCATCGCGCAGATACATGGTATTGTTGATTTTTTTTGACATTACTTCTTTTAATTTTGTTGCTCACTAATTAGCAATATTGTAGTATGTATCAATTATAGTTATTTAACTTATATTTATTAATTTTGTTTCTTTTTTTTTCTTTTGTCCAGATTTGCACATTATACCATTTCCTTCGTGAATTAGCATTAACAAACGTTCTTGATGGTTTTTGAGAAACTGGATGGAACCAAAGTGGTATTCACTGATTACATATCATTTTCATTTCGTTCTTGTAAATATATTTTTTTTTATAAATTATTTATTTAATTTAGTTCAACTAAGATTTTCTGATCACACCACATTGTAAAAATAATATTGTTTTTGGATCGCGATGATTTTCTTTAGCTTGGTAAAGTAATACGGAAATCGCGACCGTTTTCTTTAAATTTATTTTCAGATTTCATCACGTTGACTGAAATAAATTGAAACGATTCAACAACGTGGTTATAATTGCATAACCTTTTTTTTTTTATCGATCTTGTTTTATATTTCACGCGACTCCGCTTTGCTTCACGACCTTTTGTTTCCAACTTTGCCTACGTGACTGACTCGCGCATATCTCGACGATCAAACCTTAATATACAAAACTATTTCTAACGGTACTTTTCCAATTCATCAAAAGGGAAAAGAAATAATGATTAGAATGTATATGTACGAATAAGTGCGAATACAGAAGTATGCGTACGAAGAAACTGAATAAGAAAATGTTGGGAACAGTTAAGGGATACCATCCCTCATAACCCAAATGTTTGCTAGAATTAATTTACTGTGGGATTTTTAAAATCTCCTATGCCAAGTATAATTCAGAAGTAATGTTTGCAGAAAATCCCCAACAAGTTATATCCAAAATAAATGTTTATAGCAAATAATTAAATAATTTTTATTTTAGTAGCAAAATAATTTTCTTGTATTCATCATTTGTCCAAAATGATTGCGATAGGCTGGAATGAAACGATTTAATTTCGTTGTGGCTTTTAAATTTCAGTTAGCGGCATTCTTGCATTTTATCAATTCAAAACACTGGTTGAATTTCATAACGTGACTGAAATAGTTATTGGAACTTATACATTGGGAGAGTATAACATCCTTCAGTAAACCAGCCAATTGCTTCTCAATGTATTAATTTCAGTCAACGAAGAGTGTGGTATAGAACACTAACATCCCTTTGTGACGAAATATAAGTCGGGGACAGTGACTTTGGCTTAGGAACTACCCTTGAACTTGAGTTATGGGCTTAAGTTGGTTGTTCCCCCCGATGTAACAACATTGGCAAATGAAATGGCGTTATTATCCTTTGTGGGAACTGTGGTTGTGACCACTGGAGTTGAAATTGCTAGTGAGGCGGCAACAGCATGTGCATAAGTACACTCTTGGCCACTGTTAATGCAATGCGATTATGTAGATATTGTGGACACCAACGAATTAAGTTTGTTGCTGAACGAATTATGAACCCATTGCTGCGGATGATGTAAAAGATTGCATAACACCGGAATTATATGTTTTTTTGATGTGCGTTACAAATTGACGGTATCCATTTGGAAAAGCTGAAGACGACAATGTACCACATGTTGTAAAAGCTGTTGCAGAATGTGGTAAGACACCAGGAGTAGAGCGGCTGGAGCTTTATTCTTAACAATTATTAGTGTCCAGTGCTGTATGCGATTTTTTTGCAAAACAATCCAAAAACTGGTAGAAAAACACTTTTCAAAACAATTATCATGAATGCGTGTATGTAAACAATCAGCTGCTGCGTATGTATAAGTAAAAATAGTATGACATTTTGCGATGTTGTCAATTAAATTGCGGAGAAATAAACGCGGAATAGCTCCAAAATAGCTGTTTTCTTCGTTCGAAATGTATTGTCAACACTCTCATTTTTCAACGCGAAAGAATGGTTAAGTGAAGTTTTTTTCGTGCCAACAAACATAGTACCCACCTTATGTGCGAAATAATGGTTTCCATAAAAATTTTTCGCAAGAATGAACATAGTACCGGCCTTAACATGGAGTTGTATTTCCATAATAAACTAGCAACAATATCTAGCCGCTCCCTACTATATGGTAGAATATAAATAATGTACATATATAACATGAAATTTAAACACAAATGTTAACAAAAAAAAAAAATTTGTACTGGGCATCGGGATAATAAACACAAAACATAATTTAAACAAGAGGAGGCAAAGCAATTGATGTTCCAAAACAAGCATTAGCACTTCAACCAACATGTATAGTACCGAGGTAGCAATGAATGGAATCACAAGAATTAATTGCTATGTTCCAAAAAATAAAATGCAGCACTGTACAATTAGTTTTTTAATTCCAAAGATATTTGTAAAATAACTTCGCCTGCTTCTTCTTTTTCAAATTATTTATTTTGTATGCGTGTGTGTGTAAATCGAGCCACTAGTTGCGTATGTATATGTAATCATTTCGTGACAGTCTGCGATGTTGTCAATACATTTCGACGAAATAAACGCAAAAAAGTTCCAAAATGGCTGTTTTTTTCCCTCAAAATATATTGTCAACACTATCATTTTTCAACGCGAAACAATGATTGAGTGGAAGTTTTTTCGCACCAACAAACAGAGTACCGGCCTTAAGGGCAAAACTTGAACGAACGCACAACAAATAGACGAACCTCTGTCGGAGTGTTTATCCGACCGTCTAAGGTCCGCTTAAGATTCTTAACAAACACCGACATTCCTTCCGGAATAACTGATAATCTGTAAAGCGCATAAATCTACAAATATGGACTTTTTAATCGACTCCGGCTCAGTGGTGTCTGTAGTACCACCTTCATCACTTAAGGCAACTCTTAAACCATCCACTATGAAACTTCTGTCAGCCAATGGACAAGAGATTCAAACCTACGGTCATTGTGTTTTCAAATTAGACCTTGGTCTACGACGCGAATTCAAGTGGTTATTTATTATTGCCAATGTCAAATTGCCAATATTGGGAGCTGACTTTTTAATTATTATAATTTGATAATTGATCTAAAAAGAAGATGTCTTATCGATAATAAAACGAAGGTAAGCAGCCGTGGCAGCATTCAAATACCAGGTATTTTTAGCATTTCAATTCATTCTTCATAAACGGGACATTTTAAAAAATTAATTGATGAATTCAATGACATAACAACGACGACATTGACTCGCAAGCTAACTACGGAGCCCATTGTCGTCCACAACATTGATACCACAGGACAACCTGTTGCTTGTCGCCCACGTCGACTTTCTGGTGAAAAACTTGCAGTTGCGAAAGCAGAAATTGAATTTTTACTAGAAAATGGAATATGTCGTCCTTCGAGAAGCCCGTGGGCCAGCCCAATCCACATGGTGTCGAAGGAAACTGGTGTTTGGCGCGCATGCGGTGATTACCATAAGCTGAATTCCCAGACTATACCTGACCGGTATCCCATAGCCAATATTAACGACTTTTCAGAAAGATTACATGGTAAGTCCGTTTTTACTACACTTATCAAATTCCAATGGCAAATGAGGACATTGAAAAAGCGGCGGTGTGTACACCATTTGGTCTGGTGGAATTTTTATATATATGCCATTTGGTTTGCGAAATGCTACCCAGACATTTGAAAGATTTATGGATTCGGTTTTGAGGGGCCTTGACTATGTTTATTGTTACATAGACGATATTATTGTCATGTCGTCATCAATTGAGGAGCACCAGGCCATGCCCGCTTTGCGTACAAACGGTTATGGATTCAATCCCAGTTTCGGCCAAACACTATAAAGTTTTGCAACGGTGGATTGGTGAATTACTCCCTCTGGATGGCATTTCTGAGTGTTTCAAAACTACTCTAAAATGTTCATAGCAAAGGGAAATGATGTTCAGGCTCGGCTATAAAAAGTAGATTTCTTGTCTTTGAGCTAAACATGGAATCGGGCAGCACTCAGTGACAAGTGAGAAGTTCAACACTGCCGTATCATAATGGACTAAATAGTCAACTTGAGCCTGAAATAACGGGCTGCCACAATAGCTAAGTTAAACTGTACACAATTGGCAAAGTTCACTTGATTCTTTGCTAAAAATGTCTATTTTATTGGTCAACTTTGATGACATCGTTCAAAACAATACCTATAAATAAAAATAGTTAACAAAATAAAATTTTTGACATGTATATTTGATGAGATGTGATTTTTTATGTATTTTCATCTCCTGAATTCGAAAATAGAGGTTAAATTTTTATATGGAACACGTTTTGAGCTATACATATATTTTTTTAGTTTTTCACTAGACGCGAGAATCATATCTCAAGCTAGAAATGTCCGGTTATAACGTTGGATCTGTGATCAGTTTAGTGGTTCTGAATATATCGATTAAAATTGGGCACATTTTCATCACGTTTTACAGTGATTATGTGCCGGTGGAAAAGTGCCAACCTTTGAAATAACGTCCGGTTTCTCTTTATGCTCGTGAAGGTGATACTTTAACGTAAGAAAAAGACTAGAAGAAAAATGACAAAGTTGTAAGCATATTTTTTGAAAATGTGCCCTTTTTTAAATATATTTTGAACCACTTAATTTATCACAGATCCACATTTGTTCGTCATCTCAATACCTTGCATTTAAGTTACCAATAACGATATAATCGCACATTTTTAGCTCGAGAAATGATTTTTCTAATAAAAAATGGACGAAAAAGTAAAAATATAAGGATATCTCAAGAAACTGTTTCATTAAAAAATGTTTAACCTCTATTTTCGAATTCAGTAGTTAAAAATACATAAAAAGCAATCTCTAATCAAAAGTAAATTTTAGTGTAATTACTAATTGCTTTTTCACTCATAGAAAAAAGTCTGTTGTTAATAGCAAACGCTGTCTGCTGTTTTTCAGCAAACAAAATGCTGCTGTTTTAGCGTTTTTTTTTTTGCTAAAACAGCAAACAAACTGTTATTTTGGAACAGCAAACATAATGCAGGAAAGATAGTTGTTTGCTGAAATTTTCTGCTGATCCGAATAAAATTATAAATTCACTCAAATGGACACTAGTAAAATGGTACACATTATATAACATCAAAAATTAAAAACAATTCGTATTTTTTGATTATGCAATAACATTTGTGAACAAACTATCATTTTTAGTAATTTACATTTTCTTAATTAAATTGGATTTGTATACGCTTCTATAGTCGATATATGGCTGTTCTACAATTTTAACAAAACAGCCGCAGAAAAACTCATCTTGATGAAGATCTTCTAAAAGGACTCTATATTTTTGTAAAGTATTTTCCAATAAGAGCTGGTATTTTCGTGTTTGAAGAAAAATTTAATGTTTTGAGATAAATATTCGGATGTTTATTTCATAATAAAGGTAAAAGTATGCAGTTGATAATGAAAAGCAATTTCAACCAAATATATTCATGTGAATTCTGTCGTTGAGGCTGTAATTCGATGCTGGGTTGATAGCATTCTTTCATCCGACACGAAGGTTTTAATGTTTCAATATCTTGGTGGCTTATATTGATTCCCCAGCTTGGAAACGTTTCCTGCAAAAGAGTTGATTGTGTGACACGTAACTGTTAAAAGTTAGTGTTGTCCAGTTCAACACCAACCATAAAACAAGTTCATTTGTGAAAAAATCAAGTAATTCCGCAAGGCCACTAACCAAACTAAGCAGTCGTGCATTGAGAATAGAAGACCCCCATTTTTTGCATTTTGACATATACGCCGAGGTGGAAATGAGCCTCATATGTTGTTGGTTATTGCTAGAAAAGTACGCGAACAGACCTATTGTTGGTTTTGGCAAATGTAAACGTCGATATGTCAACGCCAACGCCGTCAAAGCATCACTTTTAAAGGCCGGTATGCACCTCTAGCGAAATTTTCGGTAGCAAAAATTTCTTTAAGTCTACAACAAAAAAACAGGGCTGTGTACACAAATTGTAAACCAGCTAATCGCTTTTAAAAATTGTTAATATATGTTCCAAATATTCCTCAAATAAATTGTTTATTACTTACAGACCTTTTAAAACTTTTACGCACACAATGATTGTAATATATTAAATGTTTGCTGCCAAAATATGCTTTTGACAACCCTGTTATTTTCATTAGAGGTGCGTACCAGCTTACGAAATTGAACGCTACCGAAAATTTCGTTAGCATAAATAGCAATGCATTTCTTATGGGAATGAAATTTTTCGCTAGAGGTGCATACCGGCCTTAAACGAAAACACGAGACAAGCCGGGAAAATGGAAAAATTATTTTGTGTTGTTTTGGAATATATTTTCCATAGTTTTTTATTATATTTGGTAAGTATTGTTTTGTATAATATTGTATTCCTTTTAAAGTCCTTATTATTACTAATTTATTATTAATTTGTTTTAATAATTTTTAGATTGGAAAATTACTATTATACATTGATATGTGGGAGCAACCGTCGTACAATGGTTCATACCCACTGTGCAGACAAACGGTTATGGATTCAATCCTAGTTTCGACCAAACACCATAAAGTTTTGTAATGCTGGTGACATTTCTGAGTGTTTCAAAGCTACTCTAAAGTTAAAGTTGTTTTCTAAAGTTTTAGCGAAGACACAAACCACTTTAATTTTTTGGCATTTTCGTTTTTGTTGCGAATTTAAGACTTTTTTTTGCAACAAATTAAATATATTTTGCTTCATTACACATTTTCTAAACGAAAATACGTGTATACTTAACGTAATTTTGAGCCAAAAATTATTTAGAGTAATATAGATGCAATTCAAAAAAATATGGAAAGATGGATTTTACATTCATTGGACTTTTTCCGGCATTTCTAGGAAGAGTTAAAAAGCAAATGTGTGTATAGGGCATTAGCTCGGAGATAGGAGAACTCCCCCGCAAAGAGGGCAGAGGCGTAGGTCATCTAGTTAATGAGATAAAGGGGGGCACATTCATGTAAATTCTAATAACTATAAAAACGATCTGGGGCATAGTTTTTAAACAAATTTAATTGATTCTATTAGCTTTAAGGGCGTAGAGGACTATTCTGGAGATTCCATGAGCGTAGCTGGGCTTTAAGTCTGAGGGGGGTCAATTATATATAGGCCAATTTTGTTGGTCGATTTTCGAGCATTTCTAGGAAGAGTTAAAGGCAAAAGTGGGTATAGCACATTAGTCCCAAGCCAGGAGAATCCTCTCTCCCAAATGCCAGAGGCGTAGGTCATCTAGTTAACGAGATAAAAAGGGGGACATTAATGTATTTTCTAACAGCTAAAAATCATTGCTGGGGCATAGTTTTTGAAAAAATTTAATTGATTCTATTATGTAAGCGCGTAGAAGAATATTCTGGAGATTCCATGAGCGTTGTTGGGCTTTAAGTCTGAGGAGGTCAATTATATTTAGGCCAATTTTGTGGGTCGATTTTCGCGCATTTCTAGGAAGAGTTAATAGGCAAAAGTGGATATAGCACATTAGCCCCAAGCGAGGGAATCCTCTCTCCCATTTTTAAATAATAATCCGATCCACTTTTGCATTATAAATTCACAAACATCAGTTTAATAAATAAATAATTTCTTAATTCACATTGCAAATGACGCCATGTTATGAAAATACTGACTGATCGATTTACGTCAGTTTTTCAACTCCAAAAAA
Organism: Haematobia irritans; assembly: GCF_050003625.1. Taxonomy (NCBI): domain Eukaryota; kingdom Metazoa; phylum Arthropoda; class Insecta; order Diptera; family Muscidae; genus Haematobia; species Haematobia irritans. Next base: position 121,910,612 of record NC_134398.1, on the reverse strand, counting down.
ATGTAATCTGATTGATTGATAAAACAAAGTATAACATGGAGTTGTATTTCCGTAATAAACTAGAGACCAACATCTACACGCTCACAAAAAATCGCTTCTGTAACATATACTCCCAACAATATTTTGCTTCAAGCATATATATTTTTGGGTATTGTCCAAATATTTATATGTTTGATCTCTTCCAATATATAATATGTTTGAAAGCATATTAGTCTAAACAATATATGTTTGGGTAGTCTAAGTTCCAAACATTTTGTATATTTGCATCCAAATTCAATAATGTTGTCTTCCAAAAAACAATATGTTATTATGTGAACATATAATATGTTTGGAAGCATTTTGCACCCAAAAATATTATATGCTTAAAAAAATTCTCCCAAACAATATTGTGCTCAAAATTTTATTTATTTATATATTTACAATCATATCGAATTATGAAAATAAACAGGTAATATAGGTGCTAACAACATAGGTTTTCGACCTGAATGCTCAAAATTTTATTTCTGCCCAATTGTATATTCCCCCACATCTTTCTCACTTCAACGAGATTTTTTAGTTCTTAGCACCTTTTTCTGTAATACAAACATTGTATAAGAAATTATTCAATTGTATGATTTTTTTTATTTTAATTTTACCTTTTGCCGGACGGGGTTCGAACAGCGGACCACACAGTTTGTAAGGATCAAAGAAGTAGCTGATCAATTGCCCAAGGAAAAATAAAATGTTAATTTTGTAATAACAAGCAACAACCACCAACTTAATTCAATATCGCTCCCTGCAAAATAGCGCTCCAAGCTACTAAACACATATATGTTTATAGGCTATTTCTAAATTAATATATGTTTGCATCCAAGCATATTATATTTACAAACATTTTATGTCCCAAACATAATATGTTCTAACATATTAACATATATGTCCCAAACATGTTATGCTAGTTTATGAACATTATATGCTTGCACTCAAAAATATTGTGTTTAAAAATTTGTGTTCCAAACATGTAATGTTTATAGCCAAACATATGAAAAACAGCCTTTTTCATCCGTGTAGACGCCCGCTACTATATTATAGAACATAAATAAAGTATATGTAAAACATGAAATTTAAACACAATGTTAACAAAATGAAAGCTTTAATTTGGTGAATTATATTTTACAATCGTTTCATTTGTACTGGGCATCGGGATAATAAACACAAAACAAAATGTTAACAAAAGGAGAACAGCAATTGCTGTTGCAAAACAAGCATTAGCACTTCAACCAACATGTATAGTACCGGGGTAGCAATGAATGGAATCACAAGAATTAATTGCTATGTTCCAAAAATAAAATGCAGCATTTTAAAATTATTTAAAATTAAGTTATTTGTAAAATAACTTCTGCTTCTTCTTTTTCAATTTAATTATTATGTATGCGTGCGTGTGTAAATCGAGTCACTAATTGCCTATGTATATGTAATCATTTCGTGACATTTTGCGATATTGTCAATACATTTCGATGAAATAAACGCGAAAAAGTTCCAAAATGGCTGTTTTTTCCTTCAAATTATTGTCAACACTATAATTTTTCAACGCGAAACAATGATTGAGGATCACGAAATTATTACATATACACAGGCAACTAGTGGCTCGATTTACACACACACGCATACAAAATAAATAATTTGAAAAAGAAGAAGCAGGCGAAGTTATTTTACAAATATCTTTGGAATTATAAAAATAAATTTTACAGTGCTCCATTTTATTTTTTGGAACATAGCAATTAAATCTTGTGATTCCATTCATTGCTACCCATAGGCGTAGGAAGGCCTCTGGGGAGGGGGCTTCGACCCCCCCAGAAAAATTTTAGCCCCCCCCCAGAATTTGAAACCTATTTACGATTTTCCATTTTTATAAAAAGTAAACAAGCCCAGCCAAAAAAGCGTCGCCAAAAAAGTAATGAAAATGATCTTTTTGGATCCGGAAGTGGTGCAAAATTGGCGAAGAAGCGTTGAATTTAACATGGGCTTGTCATAGGACGGAAGTCCTCCATTTCAACAGCCGTTGCACTGAATTTGCATCACTTCTTTAGGTGTGATCCGAATTCAATGTTTTGAATGTAAATTAAAAAATTCTGTTAGATTTTGTCAAATAAATAATTTTTATAATTTTTAATGGATTCTAATGCTTGTCGGAAACGTTTGACCTCAAATATTTTCAAAAATTCACAAATTTTTCAGATTGGATTTAGAATTTTTTCGACAAAATTTAAATTATTTGTACCATTTTATGAATTCTTACTTCGTTTTTAAGGTATTTGAAACAAAAAAGTTAAAATTTCCCATTAAAAGTATGAAAAACCAAGTTAAAAAAAAATTGAATTTAAAGAACTTCCTGAGTTAAAATAAAGAACATCATTGGGAGTACATCTTCTGGAAGTGCTTTTAAAGTTGTGTCTTTGGAAGAACTTCCAAATTTTTTTGCTGGGAAATGTGTGGAACTACTTTTACTTGCTTTATTATAATAAATTTTCGAGTTATTTTGATGTCTATTTTTTTATTCATTTTTATGAAATAAAACATTAATTGAAATATAAATTTTTAGCTAGGGGGGCTATAGCCCCCCCTAGGAAAATTGTCTAGCTACGCTAATGTTGCTACCTCGGTACTATACATGTTGGTTGAAGTGCTAATGCTTGTTTTGGAACATCAATTGCTGTGCCTCCTTTAGTTTAAATTATGTTTTGTGTTTATTATCCCGATGCCCAGTACAAATGAAACGATTGTAAAATATAATTCACCAAATAAAGCTTTTATTTTGTTAACATTTGTGTTTAAATTTCATGTTATATATGTACATTATTTATATTCTACCATATAGTAGGGAGCGGCTAGATATTGTTGCTAGTTTATTATGGAAATACAACTCCATGTTATACTTTGTTTTATCAATCATCAGATTACATTTTTAAATAATAATCAGATCCACTTTTGTGTTGTAAATTCACAAAAATCAGTTTAATAAATAAATTATTTCTTAATTCACATTGCAAATGGCGCCATGTTATGAAAATACTGACTACGCGAGTTACGTCAGTTTTTCAACTCGAAAAAAACAAAGTACCACAAATGGAAAAAATTTCGCTAGTTTTTCGCATGTTTTGGTTTTGTATGGAGTTTCAACGCGAAAACCGAACAGAGTACCGGCCTTAACATATGAAAACATTATTTGTCGTTCATGTACCATTTGGATATATTGATATATTATTATTTGTACTCCAGTCAACTAAGAATGATGTCTCAACTATTTTTCTGCTCAAATTCGAACCAAGCATTTCGAATCAATTCTAGTGGTGGTTCGTAACGTGGTTCAAATTTCTAAATTAGATTTAGATAAATTTATAGTGGTACTTTTGAAACTCAAAAATATATGATGTTTGATACTTTTGCAAATATTTGCTACCTTCTTTTATAAGGATTTTTTTTTAATGCTTTTGCTGATACTACAAACAAATTTCTTTGAATGTACCGTATTTCCATATCCAAAGATATCCATAGAAAACCACAAATGTGTATTTAAGGTTCACTGGTACAGCATATATTCTGTATATAAATCATATACTATGATGACTTCAAGTTTACGATTGGGAACTCTATAAGTCGTTTTGCAAAAAAAATTTGCATTCTTATATTACTATAGCCGAAATTCATACCTATATAATATCAAACAATTGCTGTGATTGAACAAACTATGACTTCGGGTGAATTTAGCAGCCCTATTAAAAAATTCAAATTGGTTTTTCTGGGAGAGCAGAGCGTTGGAAAAACATCTCTAATAACACGGTTTATGTATGACAGCTTCGATAACACCTACCAAGCGACAATTGGCATCGACTTCCTTTCAAAAACAATGTATCTGGGTGATCGAACCATACGTCTACAACTATGGGATACCGCAGGACAAGAGCGTTTCCGATCGTTAATACCCTCATATATACGTGACTCAACTGTAGCAGTTGTTGTTTATGATATCACCAATTCAAATACATTCCAACTTGTATCAAAATGGATTCATGATGTTCGTGTCGAAAGAGGTAATGATGTCATTATTATGCTTGTTGGAAATAAGAAAGATCTCGGCGGTAAAAGGCAAGTGTCCACAGAAGAAGGTGAAAGTAAAGCTCAAGAGTTAGGTTTGTTGTTTATAGAAACCAGTGCTAAAGATAACTACAATGTCAAACAATTATTTGAACGTATATCGGCAGCATTACCCACCATGGATAATGTTCCCGCAAATGAATTAAACACTGTGGAAGGAGAAGCTGAAGAGATCAAATTAAAAGCTACTAATGCGACCGATGATGACCGCTCAAAATGCTGTGGCTGTTAAGGATTTCAAATGGAATTTTCTAGTTTCTATACAACTGTTGCAAACCATAATATAGTATAGTAGGTGGATAAGTTCAATTGATATCATATAAATTTAAAAACTTGTAAAAACAACATACTGTATTTTTTAAAGCATAAAACTTCTTACGTGAACAGAAAAAAAACAAGTAAGGGAAATTTAAAGTAGGGCGGGCCGACTATATTATACCCTTCACCATTTAGTAGACCAACATTTTTTATAACATTTCGGCTCCTTCAAATCCATATAAATACATTTAAATCAGAACCGATTCGGACAAAATTTTGTTCACTCCTACCAAAAAAAAAAATTACTCCTGGGAAAATTTAATAAAATCAGTAGTAATTTTTAGCAAAGTACTTACAATTCAATGCTACTTTAGTTGCTTATTGCGAGTTTGTTGGAGCTTGCTTATCTGCATCCTGGTGTTTTGAGATTATCTACTTCCTGGTGCTTTCAGCTTTGCTGTTTGTTTATGTTTATATTTAAGGTTTTCGTAAAGAATTCAATGAAAAATTACGACAATTCGAAGTTGAAGTTAAAAATGGCTCTACGAAATAAAGCCTCAAAATTTAATAAAATCAGTAGTAATTTGTAGCAAAATACTTACGGCCTTATCCATAAAAAATCATTAACGTGCACTCTAAACCAGTGATAGCTGTCACGCTCTTTTTATTCTATAAGCCTTATATAAAAATATGTATTCATTAATCATTAATAACACTATTATAGTTATGCGTTTTTAGTGATCGGTGGCAACACATGTCGTTACATCTTGTCATTTTCATCGTAGTGATGAAGATCGAATTATAACCGGTTGATCTTAATAGAAATAAAGTCTCAACATTTTAATGATTTTGTGCACGGATGAAAAAGACTGTTTTTCATATGTTTGGATATAAACATTATATGTTTGGAACACAAATTTTTAAACACGATATTTTTGAGTGCAAGCATATAATGTTCATAAACTAGCATAACATGTTTGGGACATATATGTTAATATGTTAGAACATATTATGTTTGGGACATAAAATGTTTGTAAATATAATATGCTTGGATGCAAACATATATTAATTTAGAAATAGAAATAGAAATAGCCTATAAACATATATGTGTTTAGTAGCTTGGAGCGCTATTTAACAGGGAGCGATATTGAATTGTAGCTTTGTACTCGTGCAAAAAGGCAATAGGAAAAAAGTGGGGACTGAAACCAAAAATTGTGCATTGGCTATACACGGCAGTGGTTAGACCTATAATGCTATATGGTGTTGTAGTCTGGTGGCCGGCACTCCAGAAACCGACTTGTTTAGATAAAATTCAGTGTATGGCGTGTTTGTGTATTTCAGGCGCATTCAGCAAGACAGGAACAAATTCCCTTAATGTCGTGCTGCATCTATTGCCTTTAGACATTTTGGCCAAACAGTCAGCTGCAACAACGGCTGTGCGGTTGCGCGAACTATCGCTGTGGTCGGAAAAAGGTTACGGTCACAGTTCTGTCCTCAAAATAGTGCCAGATGTGCCTAACGTAGTGGATTACACTTTGGCGAGTCCACTTTTCGACAAAAAGTTTGAGACTCTAATCCCCAACAGTGAGGCGTGGTGCACACAGACCCCGGGGAATAAAGAATATATAGATTTCTACACTGATGGCTCCAAATTGGATGGACAAGTGGGGTTCGGAGTATATTCTAATGATCTGGAACTTCGAATAGCGAAAAGATTACCTAATCACAATATTCACCTAATATGGGTGCCTGGCCATAGGAACATACCGGGGAACTGCGAAGCGGATGAGTTGGCAAGGCTAGGGACTACCTTACATATTCCAGGGGAACTAGAATTTGTTGGTATGCCCCTAGCTACCTGCAAGCTCATGCTGCGTGAGAAGGCTGTTATGATGGCAAATGTTCGATGGGAGAATTGCAAGGGTTGTAACGACACCAAGCAAATATGGCCCCATTTCAACTTAAACCGCACACTAGATATGCTAATGTTCTCGAGACGTCAGATATCACTCCTGATATCTGCTATAACGGGTCGCTGCCTGATAGGCGATTTTGCAAAAACTATTGGCGCGAAGTATAATGACTATTGTATGAGCTGTCATGATGCGGAGGAAAAAGAATCAATTAAACACCTCTTGTGTGAGTGTCCTGCATTTTGTGTAAAGCGCAAGCAACTTTTAGGAGCATATAGCTTCAGATTACTGGCGGATCTGGAAAACGTTAACTTAAGCAGTCTGCTACTGTTTTTGGAACAATCTGGTTGGTTCAACAAAGAAAAATAATCAAGAAGGTTCAGCGGTTAAAACTAGAAGTGCCCATATGTAATAGGTACTTTTAGTTAATGTGGTATCACAATGGACTGAATAGTCTAAGTGAGCCTGAATCTTAATCGGGCTGCCACTTTAACCTAACCTAACCTATTATGTTTGGGACATAAAATGTTTGTAAATATAATATGCTTGGATGCAAACATATATTAATTTAGAAATAGCCTATAAACATATATGTGTTTAGTAGCTTGGAGCGCTATTTAACAGGGAGCGATATTGAATTAAGTTGGTGGTTGTTGCTTCCCAATAAACACAGGATGAGCGTTTTTCAAATGCAACAACTTTTCAGTTTGAGGGTAAATATAATTTTCAACATAAATTCAACTTGACTTGAAATAGCTCATCTTCAATACATCTTCAAATTGTTTGCGAATTACTTCCAATTTGCCAAAATGTTGACGAAATCTTTGAAAAGGTGTTGAAGATAATATGAGAAAACTTTGACAAAACACTACCCTAAAATGCAACGAAAAAACCATGTGGGTTTCAATACTTATTTGTGCAACGAAGTTCGTGGTCAATTGCAAGAAATAAAAAAATGGAAAATTTTAGACAAATAACCAAATAATAGTTTATAAAAATAGGTAAGTGAAAATAAAAAATGAAATAAAACTTTAAGGAAGCCACTAAATGTATATCTCTTTGCAGAAAACTAAAATTATGGATTCTACGTTCTTGAAAACATTAAAAAGCTGACCGATGAAAAAATGGTGGACTATTAACTGGAACTGCTTCAAATAGTTTATAATAATTAGTACGTCAATATGAAAAATTAAATCAACACTTTAGAGAAGTAACTAAATTTAAATCTCTTTGAAGAAAACTAAAATCTTTGGATGTTACAGTCTTGCAAACATAGCGACAAGAAAAATTTTCAGGAAACATTACAAGTGCAACCAAGTAAAATTGTTAAAAACAACAAATTATTGAAATCAACAACTTCTGGATGAAAATGTGCATCACATCGTCAGTTTAATTCTTATGCTATTATTAGTTTAAAATTGATATTTTGTGAATTCCTTCTGCCGGAAATCAATTCTAACACGCGGTCCAGTACGTTCCTAATTTCAAATTGGCCGCATGTTAATAAATTTTAATGATGTTTTATGACACCAAAAGGAAGGAAAACGAATTATCAATGCAAAAGTGTTTGCTAATAATGTTTAAGATATTTAAAGTTTTGTTGTTTGCTTTTTTTCTTATTTGTTGATATGTTTAATAAGATTATTATTTATCAATTGGTATTGTAGTGTATTATGTAGTGTAGTGTATTATTATATATTTTATTTTGATGAAAATGAATAAATTATACAAAATTCATAGAATTTTGGCTTTGACTTTCAATTTGAAGTGGGGATATCATTCATACAAATTTAGGTTGAAAAGTATTTGCAACGATGTTAAATTTTAATTTGACTCGCATCGAAAATTGTTTGACAAATTATTGAGTAGCGATGCATTTCAATTTGAGGATAACACTTGAGATATTATTGCTAATGTGTTGAATTTCATTGTTGAGAGTAATGTCTGTTTTTTGTTGAGAACGCGATTTTCTCAACAATTTCTCAACTTGAATATTACCCTAATCCTTTGAAAAAATGTTTGAAAAATTGTTGAAATTTAGCATTTTTCAAACGTTTGTGTTTATTGGGTTGTTATTACAAAATTAACATTTTATTTTTCCTTGGGCAATTGATCAGCTACTTCTTTGATCCTTACAAACTGTGTGGTCCGCTGTTCGAATCCCCGTCCGGCAAAAGGTAAAATTAAAATAAAAAAATCATACAATTGAATAATTTCTTCTACAATGTTTGTATTACAGAAAAAGGTGCTAAGAACTAAAAAATCTCGTGGAAGTGAGAAAGATGTGGGGGAATATACAATTGGGCAGAAACAAAATTTTGAGCATTCAGGTCGAAAACCTATGTTGTTAGCACCTATATTACCTGTTTATTTTCATAATTCATTATAATTGTAAATATATAAATAAATAAATAAAATTTTGAGCACAATATTGTTTGGGAGAATTTTTTTTTAAGCATATAATATTTTTGGGTGCAAAATGCTTCCAAACATATTATATGTTCACATAATAACATATTGTTTTTTGGAAGACAACATTATTGAATTTGGATGCAAAAATACAAAATGTTTGGAAATTGACTACCCAAACATATATTGTTTAAACCAATATGCTTTCAAACATATTATATATTGGAAGAGATCAAACATATAAATGTTTGGGCAATAGCCAAAAATGTATATGCTTGAAGCAAAATATGTTTGGGAGTATATGTTACAGAAGCGATTTTTTGTGAGCGTGTGGCGAAACATAATTTTCCAAGCTAAATTAATTTATACAGAATGCATTACTCACAATATACAATCATTTTATAATTAGCCAATATGTTAGTATCAATATTAGTATTAATCCAACCGGATTGTATTCGAATATAAAGTCTATTGTTATTAAAAACACATCACTAATCTAATGGAATTCATCTATTTAATTTCTCGAGCTAATTTTCGACGCATTTTTCATTAAAGTAACAAAAGGAAGTTTAAGATGACGTTAAATTTACATAATGTTGGTAGGTATGAATTTTGTACGTCTATTTCTGCAGTTCTCTTATTTGGATTAGTATTTTGCAAAATGGCATAAAAATACGGTTTTATAAGAAAAGATCGCCCATTTTATACGCATTGGCATATAATGATATACAAAATAGCATAAAACAGCGATAAATTAATAGGTATTGCCCAAAAAAAGCATTTTGCAATTTTATCAAAGAGTTAAAGAAGGGTACATCCTACAATAAATTTTTACAATTTACTACTACAATTTGCTCTATTCAACCGTCGAACGGAACGGACGTGTTTTTCAATAGCGGATAAACTCATCGTAATAGGTACCTACTACGAATTTCAAGTGTGGTGGGATATTAAGCCACCATGCAGCGAAATTCCAAGTCATCCACTGGGTTGCTAACTTCAGGGCCCAGTGGACGGGTATCGACTGGAGTTATAAATCTGGGCAATGACCAAGAGTTAGGCCCAATTAGTCGACCTGTAGACGGGTCGACAGGTGGCGACACTCTGACAAGTCGAACTTTTTCTAAGGTAACGACATCAAAAGGAGGTAATCCCTCACGAAAGAGATTCAAGGAACGCAGAAATGCTTTGTTTATCCTAAAGAAGTTAGGATCAGTCGACCCAAGCACGCTGTCGGCTAAACAAAGCGATTCCTTAAAATGGGCTCAAGGAATTCTTGAGACTGGAAAAAGGGAACGATCGCCGGATGAGCTGCCATCCTCCAAAAGGGATCAAAGATCGTTTGCCTCAGTTGCTAAAGATAGCCTTGTGATGGCTATCATTAATAAAGGAGCATTGGACGGTATGGTTCCAAAGCAAAAATGGGGGGAAATTGAGAATGCTCTGTCTGTCGTCTACTCACAGGTGCTGGAAAAGTTTCCCGGCCCAGATCCTCGACACCAAGAGGCTGGTTGGTATCAAGGACGATTTAAGCTAGTCGCATTTGAGGACCAGAGGTCTATAGAATGTTTTAAAGCTGCTCTGATACTAATTGGTGAAGTTTGGGAAGGAGCTGCTCTAGAGTTAGTCGAGAAGAAAGACATACCGGCTAGACCTAGAGCACATGCCTGGATACCTGCAAACCCTTCTGACCCTGAATCTATTTTAAATAGACTGAAACGATGCAATCCAGATGTTCCAACAGCTGATTGGAAGGTTGGCCGTTTGGATGAAGTGGATGGACCAAGACGGTATGCAGTGTTTATATTGAACACTCAGTCTTTGCCACATCTGGCAAAGTCCCAGGGCCGTGTATGTTATGGCTTTCATTATATCCAAATGAAGGTGTATAAAAACGATCAGCTAAAGGATTCAGAAATGGACAAGCCCCTGTCTGAATCAGTAGTGAAGTAAGCGGATCCTCTTGCGAAGTCGAGGGAGATACCAAAGTTGAAGACATGGATAGATACCGTATGCGTGAGGAGGCTTCTATTGCCTCAGAACCCGAAGTCGAACCTATGGTTATTGCGAGAGTCACCGATATCTCTGAAGAGGACATTCTTGATGACTCGATTGAAGCGGCTGATGTGACGGTTGTTGAAAATCTCGATGGTCCTACGGATCCTCCAGATAAATCTTCATCATTGTAAGGCTGCATGTGCTGCCTTAAAAGTTCTCCTGATGAAAGGGGACATAGACATAGTTCTTATTCAAGAACCATATGTTTATAGAAACAAAATATGTGAATTAAGTACTCCGGGGTTCAAACTATTGCAGTATACTGGTAATGATGTAATTCGAGCCTGTATAATTGCTAAAAACGAGCTTAACTTGTTTCTGCTTCCTTCAATGTGCAATGCAGACACTGTCGTTGCCAATTTAGAAATAGCCAAATGCAAATATTGGGTATCTTCGGTCTATATGGGACATGACAGGGAGATGCCTCCATGTGCCGTTAAGACCTTAGTTGAGGAGTCACTGAAAACAAAGACGAAACTCATTATGGGATGCGATGCGAATGCGCATCATAGTATATGGGGAAGTAGTGATACTAATGCAAGGGGAGAGTCGCTAATAGAGTTTATTTTGCGTACTAATCTGGTAGTTTGCAACAAGGGAGATGCCCCAACCTTTGTCACTAAAAACAGGCAAGAGGTTTTGGACATCACCTTGGCCTCGCAAGAACTGAATGAAATGATATCTGAGTGGCATGTTTTAAGTGAACACAGCTTCTCAGATCATCGCTACATCAGTTTCAAATTTGATGTTCATATCACCAAGACCATATTTTCGCCAAATGTTAGGAAAGCTGACTGGAATAGGTATAGGGAATCGTTCAATATGATGATACCGGAAATAACAGAGACAAATATGAGAAATGTGCAAGATATCGAACACGCAGTGGAGCGGATTACTAAGGCCTTCAACATCTCACTGAAAGCTGCATGCCCTAGAGGAAAGCCAAGGGGGAAACATCGACCACCATGGTGGTCTACGGAATTAAGTAATATGAGGAAATCCTGCAGGAAGCTCTTTAACAAAACAAAGTCCACCAGAGCCCCTGAGGACTGGGACGCTTACAAGAGGAATCTGAGAGGATACAAGCGAGAACTGAGAAAGGCTCAGCATAACTCTTGGAATGACTACTGCAGCAGTATTGAGAATACGTCCGAGGCTTCCAGACTACGGAAGGTTCTAGCATCCACCAACTCCGCTCCAGGTTTCATTAAAAGATCGGAGGGAAATTGGACAACGTCCAGTGAGGAGACGCTGGAGGTACTATTGGACACACATTTTCCTGGAAATCAGACGGTTGAACCATGTACTGGCGGTGCCACAGTTGCTCAGCGGTCGTTTCCTGTCGAGGAAATTGTATCGGAAACTAGAATAAGATGTGCGCTAAATAGCTTTGGACCATTCAAATCCCCCGGACCTGATGGAATTACTCCGGCGGAGTTACAAGCTGTAACTGACAAAATTATCCCCTGGTTGTCAGTGATATATAAAGGATGTATCAACTTATCATATATCCCAGGAAAGTGGAGGGAAACAAAAGTCGTTTTCATACCTAAAGCGGGAAAAGCCTCTCACTCGAGGGCGAAGGATTTCCGACCAATCAGCTTATCCTCATTCCTACTTAAGACTCTGGAGAGGATGATAGATATTTATCTTAGAACTAGCATCGATTCAAGGTTGTTCTCGAAAGGACAGCATGCATACTCGAAGGGCAGGTCTACTGAGACCGCACTACATGAACTAGTCAGCTTTATTGAAAGCTCACTATCTGTCAAAGAATACACAATCGTGGCGTTTCTAGACATCGAAGGGGCGTTCAATAATGTCCATCCGAGCTCGATATTAAATGGACTGACAACTCTGAATGTTGATCCATGTATACTCAGGCTGTTAGACGAACTGCTAATGAAGAGACGTATTTCAGCCACACTAGGACAAGCAAACATACAAAGGTATGTGAACAGAGGCACTCCCCAAGGAGGAGTTCTATCACCTCTTCTTTGGAATGTTGCTATAAATAGCCTTCTGGTTACTCTAGAAAAAGAAAGGATAAAAGTGGTGGCATACGCAGATGATGTGGCTCTGGCAGTCAGGGGAAAATTCCCATCCACAATCAGAGATATTATTCAGAGGGCCCTCCGGATGACTGAGAAATGGGCGAAAGACAATGGTCTTGGGGTAAATCCTGCAAAGACAGAATTAGTCATGTACTGCAACGATCGCAAAACTCCCACGGTTAGGCCTATTTCCTTACGGGGTATTGAAATTCCCTTTGGTGAATGTGCAAAATACCTTGGCGTTATTTTGGACAGGAAGCTGAACTTTAAGCTTAATATTGAAGAAAGGGCGAGAAAGGCAACTGTAGCTTTGTACTCGTGCAAAAAGGCAATAGGAAAAAAGTGGGGACTTAAACCAAAAATTGTGCATTGGCTATACACGGCAGTGGTTAGACCTATAATGCTATATGGTGTTGTAGTCTGGTGGCCGGCACTTCAGAAACCGACTTGTTTAGATAAAGTTCAGCGTATGGCGTGTTTGTGTATTTCAGGCGCATTCAGCAAGACAGGAACAAATTCCCTTAATGTCGTGCTGCATCTACTGCCTTTAGACATTTGGCCAAACAGTCAGCTGAAACAACGGCTGTGCGGTTGCGCGAACTATCGCTGTGGTCGGAAAAAGGTTACGGTCACAGTTCTGTCCTCAAAATAATGCCAGATGTGCCTAACGTAGTGGATTACACTTTGGCGAGTCCACTTTTCGACAAAAAGTTTGAGACTCTAATCCCCAACAGTGAGGCGTGGTGCACACAGACCCCGGGGAATAAAGAATATATAGATTTTTACACTGATGGCTCCAAATTGGATGGACAAGTGGGGTTCGGAGTATATTCTAATGATCTGGAACTTCGAATAGCGAAAAGATTACCTAATCACTGTAGTGTTTTTCAGGCTGAAATATTAGCAATAAGAGAGGTGGCGAATTGGCTGAGAAGTAATGTTCCAAAAAATGTGGGCATTAATATATACTCAGACAGTCAACCTGCAATAAAATCCTTGGACACCGCGCGATTTTTTCTTGCAACTACCAAATTGCACACAGTTTTGTATCTTCTTTGGGATATTATCGATAGTTTCGTATCATCTCGTATTGTAATAAATATCCTAATATTTCTGAAGTCTCAACTTTTAGACGTCATTTATCTCTGGTGTCTATGTTCAATGTAGTAGTTAAGTTCTGGAGAGTTCCTGTTGGGAAGCAAATCAATACGCACATTTCCATCTGCATTCGTGTTTCACAATATCTTTTTTTCCCAATTTTTTTACGTATTAACATTTATTGTGGAATATAAAGAAGTTCGTTTGCTATTCTTACACACGAAATTATTTCGTAAATCATGGGTTTTGAAACTTCTGCGGACGAATACAATTATGAACTAACTAGCTTATTCATTTTATAGGCTGTTCCGTATTTCAAACGTTAAAACTTCCCTGCCAGCATTTCAAAGTTCCATTTCATCCTCAGACTCGTAAGTGGCACTACAAAAATCGCCAACTGTGATGGGACAAGCGTATCAAAAAGTGCAAAATGTACATGAAAGTATTTTGCCATCGCTATTGTTACAAAAGCCATTTTATATTTTGTGAAACGCCAAGCGCAACTATCTTATTATAATTTATTTAAATAAAAACGAAAATGAAGGGCTGAAAACATAGTTATTACGCTTAAAATTGTGAAAGGTATATTGGTGAACGATTTTCGAATTTCCATATGGAGTAAAGTGATAGTTTTTCAGATATGTTTCCAGACACGCTGTCTCCAATGATAATAAACAAACTAGTCTTGTGTCGTTCCGGAACGAACTAGTTCCTAAGAACGGTGCACTAAAAGGAACGACTGTCACTAGTTCCATCTCTTTCGTTCTCATCGTTCCTTTTGTCACTTAGTTTTATCTTCAATTTACGCTCCATCGTTCCGCGGATCGCAGTTTGAATTTTGTACTTCTGTTTGAGCTATTTGCCAATTCATTCCATCTCAGGCTCTTCACAAAAGGCAAAAAAATGTAATCCAAAAATCCATCCAATGAGCTTGGCTTTCTGAGTTTACTTACTTCCTTAAATTTTTCATTCCATTCATTATTTTTTCTTACTATATTGCTATAAACTATTTGAAGTAATTTAACTCAATTTTCCATATTTTTGTATGTTTCAATTGACCACCAATTTCGTTGCACAAAGTAAACAAACAATGTCATGTCTGTCTTTAGTATATGACAGTGATGACAAATATAAAAATCCGGAACGATGGAACGATTTGAAGGAACTAGTTCCTTTGTACAAAAGGAACGATGAGTCCGAATCACTACGGTGAACGATTTTGCCCAAGACTACCCTCGATGTCTAGAAACGCCACGATTGTGTATTCTTTGACAGATAGTGAGCTTTCAATAAAGCTGACTAGTTCATGCAAAACGGTCTCAGTAGACCTGCCCTTCGAGTATGCATGCTGTCGTTTCGAGAGCAAATTGAATCGACGCTAGTTCTAAGATAAATGTCTATCATCCTCTCCAGAGTCTTAAGTAGGAATGAGGATAAGCTGATAGGTCGAAAATCCTTCGCACTCGAGTGAGAGGCTTTTCCCGCTTTCGGTATGAAAACGACTTTTGTTTCCCTCCACTTTTCTGGAATAACAGGTTGGCTGATAAGTCCCGGGTCTAACAAAGAAAAACTCATTTTTTTGTCAAAATTCGTTTTTATTATTCAACATAGTTCCCTGCAAGAGCGATGCAACGATTATAACGACCTTCCAATTTTTTGATACCATTTTGGTATTACTCCTTCGGTTTTGCCTCAAAATAAGCTTAAGTTTCGAGGATCACCTCTTAATTGCAGCCAAATTTTTTCCCTGCGAGGTCTGAGAACAAGAAAAAGTCGCTGGGGCCAGATCTGGAGAATACGGTGGGTGGGGAAGCAAGTCGAAGCCCAATTCATGCATTTTTGCCATCGTTCTCAATGACTTGTGGCACGGTGCGTTGTCTTGGTGGAACAACACTTTTTTCTTCTTCATATGGGGCCATTTTGCCGCGATTTCGACCTTCAAACGCTCAATAACGCCATATAATAGTCACTGTTGATGGTTTTCCCCTTATCAAGATAATCGATAAAAATTATTCCATGCGCATCCCAAAAAAACAGGCCTTTGCCAGCAGACTTTTGAGTCTTTCCACGCTTCGGAGACGGTTCACCGGTCGCTGTCCACTCAGCCGACTGTCGATTGGACTCAGGAGTGTAGTGATGGAGCCATGTTCATCCATTGTCACATATCGACGGAAAAACTCGTGTGTATTACGAGTTAACAGCTGCAAACACCGCTCAGAATCATCAACACGTTGTTGTTTTTGGTCAAATGTGAGCTCGCGTGGAACCCAGAGACAAATATGAGCACTGTGCAAGGTATCGAACACTCAGTGGAGCGGATTACTAAGGTCTTCAACATCTCACTGAAAGCTACTTGCCCTGGAAGGAAGCCAAGGGAGAAAAGTCGACCACCATGGTGGTATACGGAGTTAAGTAATATGAGGAAATCCAGCAGGAAGCTCTTTAACAAAACAAAGTCCACTAGAGTTCCTGAGGTTTGGGATGCTTACAAGTAGAATCTGAGAGGATACAAGGGAGAACTGAGAAAGGCTCAGCATAACTCTTGGAATGATTACTGCAGCAGTATTGAGAATACGTCCGAGGCTTCCAGACTACGGAAGGTACTAGCATCCACTAACGATTTGAAGGAACTAGTTCCTTTGTACAAAAGGAACGATGAGTCCGAATCACTACGGTGAACGATTTTGCCCAAGACTACCCTCGATGTCTAGAAACGCCACGATTGTGTATTCTTTGACAGATAGTGAGCTTTCAATAAAGCTGACTAGTTCATGCAAAGCGGTCTCAGTAGACCTGCCCTTCGAGTATGCATGCTGTCGTTTCGAGAGCAAATTGAATCGACGCTAGTTCTAAGATAAATGTCTATCATCCTCTCCAGAGTCTTAAGTAGGAATGAGGATAAGCTGATAGGTCGAAAATCCTTCGCACTCGAGTGAGAGGCTTTTCCCGCTTTCGGTATGAAAACGACTTTTGTTTCCCTCCACTTTTCTGGAATAACAGGTTGGCTGATAAGTCCCGGGTCTAACAAAGAAAAACTCATTTTTTTGTCAAAATTCGTTTTTATTATTCAACATAGTTCCCTGCAAGAGCGATGCAACGATTATAATGACCTTCCAATTTTTTGATACCATTTTGGTATTACTCCTTCGGTTTTGCCTCAAAATAGGCTTAAGTTTCGACGATCACCTCTTAATTGCAGCCAAATTTTTTCCCTGCGAGGTCTGAGAACAAGAAAAAGTTGCTGGGGCCAGATCTGGAGAATACGGTGGGTGGGGAAGCAAGTCGAAGCCCAATTCATCCATTTTTGCCATCGTTCTCAATGAGTTGTGGCACGGTGCGTTGTCTTGGTGGAACAACACTTTTTTCTTCTTCATATGGGGCCATTTTGCCGCGATTTCGACCTTCAAACGCTCAATAACGCCATATAATAGTCACTGTTGATGGTTTTCCCCTTATCAAGATAATCGATAAAAATTATTCCATGCGCATCCCAAAAAAACAGGCCTTTGCCAGCAGACTTTTGAGTCTTTGAGCCAGCAGACTTTTGAGTCTTTCCACGCTTCGGAGACGGTTCACCGGTCGCTGTCCACTCAGCCGACTGTCGATTGGACTCAGGAGTGTAGTGATGGAGCCATGTTCATCCATTGTCACATATCGACGGAAAAACTCGGGTGTATTACGAGTTAACAGCTGCAAACACCGCTCAGAATCATCAACACGTTGTTGTTTTTGGTCAAATGTGAGCTCGCGTGGAACCCAGAGACAAATATGAGCACTGTGCAAGGTATCGAACACTCAGTGGAGCGGATTACTAAGGTCTTCAACATCTCACTGAAAGCTACTTGCCCTGGAAGGAAGCCAAGGGAGAAAAGTCGACCACCATGGTGGTATACGGAGTTAAGTAATATGAGGAAATCCAGCAGGAAGCTCTTTAACAAAACAAAGTCCACTAGAGTTCCTGAGGTTTGGGATGCTTACAAGTAGAATCTGAGAGGATACAAGGGAGAACTGAGAAAGGCTCAGCATAACTCTTGGAATGATTACTGCAGCAGTATTGAGAATACGTCCGAGGCTTCCAGACTACGGAAGGTACTAGCATCCACTAACGATTTGAAGGAACTAGTTCCTTTGTACAAAAGGAACGATGAGTCCGAATCACTACGGTGAACGATTTTGCCCAAGACTACCCTCGATGTCTAGAAACGCCACGATTGTGTATTCTTTGACAGATAGTGAGCTTTCAATAAAGCTGACTAGTTCATGCAAAGCGGTCTCAGTAGACCTGCCCTTCGAGTATGCATGCTGTCGTTTCGAGAGCAAATTGAATCGACGCTAGTTCTAAGATAAATGTCTATCATCCTCTCCAGAGTCTTAAGTAGGAATGAGGATAAGCTGATAGGTCGAAAATCCTTCGCACTCGAGTGAGAGGCTTTTCCCGCTTTCGGTATGAAAACGACTTTTGTTTCCCTCCACTTTTCTGGAATAACAGGTTGGCTGATAAGTCCCGGGTCTAACAAAGAAAAACTCATTTTTTTGTCAAAATTCGTTTTTATTATTCAACATAGTTCCCTGCAAGAGCGATGCAACGATTATAATGACCTTCCAATTTTTTGATACCATTTTGGTATTACTCCTTCGGTTTTGCCTCAAAATAGGCTTAAGTTTCGACGATCACCTCTTAATTGCAGCCAATTTTTTTCCCTGCGAGGTCTGAGAACAAGAAAAAGTTGCTGGGGCCAGATCTGGAGAATACGGTGGGTGGGGAAGCAAGTCGAAGCCCAATTCATCCATTTTTGCCATCGTTCTCAATGAGTTGTGGCACGGTGCGTTGTCTTGGTGGAACAACACTTTTTTCTTCTTCATATGGGGCCATTTTGCCGCGATTTCGACCTTCAAACGCTCAATAACGCCATATAATAGTCACTGTTGATGGTTTTCCCCTTATCAAGATAATCGATAAAAATTATTCCATGCGCATTCCAAAAAAACAGGCCTTTGCCAGCAGACTTTTGAGTCTTTGAGCCAGCAGACTTTTGAGTCTTTCCACGCTTCGGAGACGGTTCACCGGTCGCTGTCCACTCAGCCGACTGTCGATTGGACTCAGGAGTGTAGTGATGGAGCCATGTTCATCCATTGTCACATATCGACGGAAAAACTCGGGTGTATTACGAGTTAACAGCTGCAAACACCGCTCAGAATCATCAACACGTTGTTGTTTTTGGTCAAATGTGAGCTCGCGTGGCACCCAGAGACAAATATGAGCACTGTGCAAGATATCGAACACTCAGTGGAGCGGATTACTAAGGTCTTCAACATCTCACTGAAAGCTACTTGCCCTGGAAGGAAGCCAAGGGAGAAAAGTCGACCACCATGGTGGTATACGGAGTTAAGTAATATGAGGAAATCCAGCAGGAAGCTCTTTAACAAAACAAAGTCCACTAGAGTTCCTGAGGTTTGGGATGCTTACAAGTAGAATCTGAGAGGATACAAAGGAGAACTGAGAAAGGCTCAGCATAACTCTTGGAATGATTACTGCAGCAGTATTGAGAATACGTCCGAGGCTTCCAGACTACGGAAGGTACTAGCATCCACTAACTCCGCTCCAGGTTTCATTAAAAAATCGGAGGGCAGTTGGACAACGTCCAGTGAGGAGACGCTGGATGTACTATTAGACACATATTTTCCTGGAAATCCCACGGTTGAACCATGTTCTGGCTCTGCAACAGAGGCTCAGCGGTCATTTCCTATGGGGGAAATTGTATCGGAATCTAGAATAAAATGGGCGTTAAATAGCTTTGGACCATTCAAATCCCTCGGATCTGATGGAATTACTCCGGCGGAGTTACAAGCAGTGAATGACAGAATTATCCCATGGTTGTCGGCGATATATAAAGGATGTATATATTCGAGGAAAGTGGAAAGTCGTTTTCATACCGAAAGCGGGAGAAGCCTCTCACTCGAGTGCGAAGGATCTCCGACCAATCAGCTTATCCTCATTCCTACTTAAGACTCTGGAGAGGATGATAGACATTTATCTTAGAACTAGCGTCGATTCAATTTGCTCTCGAAACGACAGCATGCATACTCGAAGCGCAGGTCTACTGAGACCGCTTTGCATGAACTAGTCAGCTTTATTGAAAGCTCACTATCTGTCAATGAATACACAATCGTGGCGTTTCTAGACATCGAGGGGCATTCAATAACGTCCATCCGAGCTAGATATTAAATGTACTGGCAACTCTGAATGTTGATCCAGGTATACTTAGACTGCTAGACGAACTGCTAATGAGAAGACGTATTTCGTCCACACTAGGACAAGCAAACATACAAATGTATGTGAACAGAGGCACTCCCCAAGGAGAATTTCTATCACCTCTTCTTTGGAATGTTGCTATAAACCAAAGATTATAGATTTGAGGAAGATGGGAGATTGGCTTGCGTCATACCAAATGTTGCATTTACCAGATTAGTTTAATACATGTTTGTAATCTTTTAGTTGTTTTTCGTTTTTATTTTTTAAATGAAAAATGTAATTTTCTTAATGAAACAATGTTAAATTTTAGGCAACAACAAAAAAAGTACATTTTCCCCTTTATGGAAATCTATTTCGTGCTCTTAATTTCTTTTTATTTCCATTTTAATGCTATGTCAATACTTGTCGTATACGCGTTTGGTTCGTGTATTAAACTAATGTGGTAAATGGTTTGATGTGCTCAGTAGCCAATCTCCCATCTTCCTCTTCTATAATCTTTGGCTATAAACAACCTTCTGGTTTCCCTAGAAAAGAAAGGATAAAAGTGGTGGCATACGCAGACGATGTGAAAATGGTATTGGAGTAAATCCTGCAAAGACAGAATTAGTCATGTACTGCAAAGATCGCAAAACTCACACGGTTAGGCCCATATCCTTAGGGGGTATTGAAATTCCCTTCGGTGAGTGTGCAAAATACCTTGTCGTTATTCTGGATAGGAATTTGAACTTTAAGCTTAATATTGAAGAAAGAGCGAGAAAAGTCACGATAGCTTCGTACTCGTGCAAAAAGGCAATAGGAAAAAAAGTGGGGACTAAAACCTTTAGACATTTTGGCCAAACAGTCAGCTGCAACAACGGCTGTGCGGTTGCGGGAGCTATCGCTGCGGTCGGAAAAAATTTACGGCCACAGTTCGATCCTCAAAATATGCCAGATGTGCCTAACGTAGTGGAATACAATCTGGCGAAACCACTTTTCGACAAAAAATTTGAAACTCTAATTCCCAACAGCGAGGAGTGGTGTACACAGACCCGGGGGAATAAAAGATATATAGTTTTCTACACTGATGGCTCCAAATTGGATGAACCAGTGGGTTTCGGAGTATATTCTAATGATCTGGAACTTCGATCATTAGAAAAGAAAA
Source organism: Haematobia irritans (assembly GCF_050003625.1). Lineage (NCBI taxonomy): Eukaryota > Metazoa > Arthropoda > Insecta > Diptera > Muscidae > Haematobia > Haematobia irritans. The sequence goes on along the minus strand of NC_134398.1, from coordinate 121,889,294 downwards.
GATTACCTTATCACTGTAGTGTTTTTCAGGCTGAAATATTAGCAATAAGAGAGGTGGCGAATTGGCTGAGAAGTAATGATCCAAAAAATTTTGCCATTAATATATACTCAGAAGTCAACCTGCAATAAAATCGAAAACGGTCGTCGACTGCCGCAAATCTCTCAATGAGATGGCTGAGCAGTACAATATTCACCTAAAGGCCGGTACTCTGTTTGTTGGTGCGAAAAAAGTTCCAATCAATCATTGTTTCGCGTTGAAAAATTGTAGAGTTGACAATATTTTGAAGGAAAAAACAGCTATTTTTGGACTTTTTTGCGCTTATTTCATCGAAATGTTATTGACAACATCGTAAAATGTCACGAAATGATTACATATACATACGCAACTAGTGTCTCGATTTACACACGCATACATAATAATTAATTTGAAAAAGGAGAACCAGAATAAGATATTTTGCAAATAACTTTGGATTTAAAAAACGAATTTTAAAATGCAGCATTTTATTTTTTGGAACATAGAAATTAATTGTTGTGATTCCATTCGTTGCTACCACGGTATTATACATGTTGGTTGAAGTGCTAATGCTTGTTTTGCGCCATTCACATTGCAAATGGCGCCATGTTATGAAAATACTGACTGATCGATTTACGTCAGTTTTTCAACTCGAAAAAAAACAAAGTATCACAAATGAAAAAAATTTCGCTAGTTTTTCGCATTTTTTGGTTTTGTATGGAGTACCGGCCTTAATATGGGTGCCTGGCCATAGGAACATACCGGGGAACTGCGAAGCGGATGAGTTAGCAAGGCTAGGGACTACCTTACATATTCCAGGGGAACTAGAATCTGTTGGTATGCCCCTGGCTACCTGCAAGATCTTACTGCGTGAGAAGCCTGTTATGATGGCAAATGTTCGAGGGAGAATTGCAAGGGTTGTAATAATACCAAGCAAATATGGCCACATTTAAACTTAAACCGCACTCCTGATATCTGCTATAACGGGTCGCTGCGTGATAGGCGATTTTGCAAATACTATTGGTGCGAAGTATAATGACTATTGCATGAGCTGTCATCTCGACTCAAATTTATCCACCAATTAATCAAAAATATCGGTTTAATTAAAAAATGTGTTAATATCGTCGTTATTTTGACCAAAATATTTGATTTTGAGTCTTCCACCCACAATCAATTTGAGTGAAACGTAAATTCGATTGTAAGATTGGTTGTCTCATTTCCATTCGAATAACTTCAAATTGATTTTATAATGGATAATTGTCCGCCGCCGAAGAAACATATTTACATCGGCTTAGCCGTGAAGCCGCTGCCGCCGGAGGCAAACATTTAGTGTCAGTATAAATAAATCAAAATCGGCTTCATTCTCTGGTCGCACTACAGACCTTAGGCATTTTCATAATTACCATAGAAATGATATTTATAAATTTAACAATAGGGCTGTTTTCTTTTTGCACTGGATGCAACATTTGTATGAGCTATCCAGAACATCGTTGCACTGGTGTTCTATCCAGAACATCTCATCAGTGCAAGTCGCGCCGATGTTGCCAGATTTTATTTTGATAAAGGGACCCCAATAAACACAAACGTATGAAAAATGCTAAATTTCAACAATTTTTCAAACATTTTTTCAAAGGATTAGGGTAATATTCAAGTTGAGAAATTGTTGAGAAAATCGCGCTCTCAACAAAAACAGACATTACCCTCAACAGTGAAATTCAACACATTAGCAATAATAACTCAAGTGTTATCCTCAAATTGAAATGCATCGCTACTCAACAATTTGTCAAACAATTTTCGACGCGAGTCAAACTCAAAATTAACATCAGGGCTGTTTTATTTTATCACTGATAACCAGTGCTAAAATAAAACGCAAAAATTTTTCAGTTCAAATTTCGATTTTGGTTGGCAACACTTTTACCCCAGCTGTCAAAATGAAGTTTTTTGTTTACAAATAAAAATGGAGGTAGTGACCACCAATTTATAGCAAAAAGTGAAATTAATAACATTAACCCCCATTTTCATGAAGCTCCGTTAGTGCTACGTTACCTAACGAACTTTTAAACTGTGATATCTACATATCTGTCATTTTGCGTATATATTCCAAACGCCAGTTAGAAACTTAACTGCTGAAAATTTTTCAGTTAAAGTTAACCGGAGAAAAGATATTTCCATTTTTCTTTCTGTTAACTGGCAGTTAAAGCATATCGGAGCTACATGAAAATGGGCGTAAATATAGATATCAAAAACAAACAAAAAATAATTAGTCTTTCAATTGCCATTACCGAATTAGTCGTAAAAAGGAATCATACAGAAGAAGGTGAAGCGGCGGTGTGTCCAGCAGGTGATTTGGACTCTGATTATTCGAGTGGTGGTGATTATGAATGGTCCGAAGAATTACAAGGTTTAATTCTGTCCTCATTCTATATTGGTTACATTGTAACCCATATTCCTGGTGGTCTCTTGGCTGAAAAATTCGGTGGTAAATGGACTTTGGGTATTCTATCGACGGCTATTTTCACTTTGGTACACCAATCGCCATTACCGAAGGGGGTTCCACAGCTCTTATCATTGTTCGCATATTGATGGGGTTGGGCGAAGGTACTACTTTCCCAGCTTTAAGTGTTCTACTATCATAATGGGTCCCTCTAAAAGAACGTGGAAAATTGGGTGCCTTGGTTTTGGGTGGTGGTGGTAGGTACTATATTGGCTAATTCCCTATCCGGAGTACTTTTGGATGCCTATGATTGACCTATTGTATTTTACCTCTTTGGTAGTCTTGGTGTTTTATGGTTCATATTTTTCAGTCTCTTATGCTTTAGTGATCCCGCCTCTCATCCCTACATCAAACCCAGCGAACGTGATTACTTGGAAAAAGAAATGGGCTCCATTGTTCGCAATGAAAATCTTCCACCCACACCCTGGAAGGCTATTTTAACTAATTTACCTATGATTGCTTAAGTCTGTGCTCAAATCAGTCATGATTGGGGCTTCTACATTATGGTTACCGATTTACCCAAATATATGTCTGATGTTATGCAATTCTCCATCAAAGCTAATGGCTTGTATTCATGTGGATTTTCTCGATTTCATCTGGTTTCATTGGTGATTGGTTGATGGCCAAAAAGATTTTGAGTATTACAAATACCCGTAAAGTGATGACTGCTGTTGCTGCATTTGGTCCTGCTATTTTCATGGTTGCTGCATCCTATGCTGGTTGTGATCGTGTTGCTGTTGTGGCCTTCATTACAATTTGTAATGTGCTTTCTATGCTGGCATGAAACTTAGCCCACTTGATATGAGTCCGAATTATTCGGGTACATTGATGGCCATCACTAATGGTATTGGTGCTATAACTGGTGTAATTACACCATATTTGGTGGGAGTTATGACACCAAATGATACATTACTGGAATGGCGTTTGTTATTCTGGGTGGCTTTTGCTGTTCTCTGTGGTACTGTTGTAGTTTATTGTATTTGGGCTTCGGGAGAAGTTCAACCTTTCAATGATCCACCAGCAGTGAAAGATATTGAAAACGAAGAACGTGGCAAAAATAAGGAAAAGAATTAAATTCCACAAGACTGTTTGCAAAACGACAACAGAAATGCAGTAAATGGATTTAGTTTTAACCTAAGTCCAAAAATTAAAAAAAAAGTTATTTGGTACAGATAACTTGGAGAAACAATAAATCAGGATTAATTTAATTTAATGATGTCTTGCTACCAAATGTGTATTTAAAGGAGATAATTGATTTATTCTCAGAAAACAGTATTTTCACTGTTTTCAGTTTGTTTTTATTTAAAAAGCACAAAACGTTTAATTTTAAAAACAATCGAACTAAAAGCCGTAAAAATGGTATCATCATTTATTCTATTTTATTAAGCCAACTGCCAAAAAATTTGACAATAACAATTGGAAAATTACCGAGAAGTATTTATTTTTATCATTACAAGTAAGTCATTATAACTCATCGCAATGTAATGCAACGTGTAATGAAAATTGATGCCAATTGTAATGGGTTGTGGTTACCTAGTTTTTTCTGGGTAACTATGGCAACCGTGCTTGGAGACAGATAAGTGTATGGAGTTAAAAACAGACTATGTAAAAAATAAATTGATACTTTTTCTTAAAAATGTTATTTATTCAGGATTAAAAAACACACACTTTTTATTAAGGTTGTTTCGGTGCTGATGGAACCTTAAATTGTAATGATTTGCTTAAAACAATCCGAATAGAGTATGTAATAAAAAAACAAATATTCTTACAAATGAAAAAAATATGTTTGTATGTATATATGTGGTTTAAAATAACAGTTGACAAGCATGTAAGCAAATGCAATGCTTTTAAGAAACCTATAATAAAATTCAAAACGAAATGAAAAAAGCGAATAACTTGTAGTTATATGTGTTGCTAAAAAGTATTTTTTATGTGTACTTGGAGTAATAAAAAGAACGTTAACATTTTTGTATGATGATTATTCAAAGCGAATGGTTTTTATGTACAGTTCAAATATATTTCGGATATGTTACTATAGATTATGCGTTAATATTTAAAAATCCATTTTGAATGCAAAAATAATTGCCCATACTATACAAAGAAATTTAATAGGTAATCCTGATGGGGGAGCAAGTAAATACTCTATACACTACCCCATCATCCTGATAGCCATGTAAAATTTCTATTTTAAGATTTAAACTAAAAAGCGATTGTTTTTAACAGACAGATGAAAATGAGACATTTTCTGATCTTAATTCCATAAATATAAAGTTTAGGGGCATCATTATTTCTATAAAAAAAACAAAATGATAAACATGCAAAATAAAATCTAAAAATAGACCAATTGATTTCAAGCATAATTGTCTTATATCGATGGAGTAACAATCTCTAAATTATCTGCATATTTTCAATTTATTGATAAACCAAAAAGTTATCGGTTTGTGTAATTTTCTGAGCGAAACTTTTACCCATTTCAGTGGGGGCACTAAAGGCTATTTTATCCAAAGGTATTTCTTCACCATATATCGTATTTAATTGCACTGCTTGTATCAATTTGGTAGCGATGTGGAATCGCCTATGTAAAGGGGAAACCCATATGCGTGAAATGCCACACCTAAAATCGGAAGGAAATTAAGAATTTTTTACTCGTTTGTTTGTTTTCATTTGTTGTTTGAAGGTTTAACTTACTTGGCTTCAAATTGTTCTTCTGTGCAACAATCAACACCATCCACACACATATATTTGTTGGCCTTTTCCAGTGGTTGGACCAAACATGAGCCCACAATTTGCATTTTTCTTACGGCGAAATAGGCAACAAACATTTTTGGTACAATGTACGACGAAAAGCCCCGCTTTTTATCGACAATTTTTAATATATCCATTAGACGTTCCTTACGTTTCAAGGCAGTTGATTCTGTTAAGCGGATAATGCGACCATCGGGCCCCATTCGGGATATATGGCCATGATGTCCTCATCTATCCAACCCTTAAATTGCAAAACATGAAGAGAGGCGTGAAAATCACGATGGAGTTTTTCTTCTTCGTGTTCATGGACTGTATAGATTAAGCCGCATTGTTTGCACTGGTGGGCTCCAAACTCTTTTTGTCCAGCATCTATTTGATACTGATCATGACCTGCCTGCCTGCATTCCAGGAGCGAGGTTGTTTTCGTTTAGTTTCTGGCACAGCCAATGGTTGACAACCTCTCATTTGCATTTTTCTCGTCTTCTGCAATTTTCTTTGCCGCCTTCGAAATTGTGGTTTGGGAATATAGTGGAGTTTCATATACAACTTGGCTATATTCATATTCGCCCTCGGAGAGAATTTCAATAGACATATTTTCATAAGATTCCACTGGTATTAAAACATAAAGAAAGAGGTTTACGCTTAGCTATTTAAGCATTTGTTAGACAATAGTTCTATCTTTCTATAAGGGTCACAATTTTATCAAACCCCAATATAAAGCACTGAATTCACTAAAATACCTGAAAGTTTTGAAGGAGTACATCTTTGTTCTATTCCTACATCTAATGAATGTTAGTTGGAAATTGTTGGCTGCCTTCCAAACAACTCTTCCAATTCATCCATGTATGGAACACAAGTAGCACCAGCGCCTGTGCGCCCAGCATTGTCTTTTGCAGATTTATAGGCCCTTAGTAAAGATTTCATTTTATTTTCCAGGCTTTCTGGCGTTATGCTGGTATCCTAGTAAATGGGATGTATTAAATATTAAATTGTAAATATGATTCTAACCTTAAACCCTTGAAAAATCATGTCCTCCAACACACATGAATAGGCGCTTATTTCTCTACGAGGATCTTCAATATCCTCTTTCCTTGCACTATAGCACGATAAAAAAGGAGCGTTTCAGATTTGGTCCACCCTCTTCGTTTCCTATAATTTATAAATAAATTATTAAACAAAATCTAGAAATATTTCTTGTACTTACAATTTCTGCGACATGTTTGTTATTTATTTTCGTTTGATATTTTCAGTAGTTGCCAATCCAATTTTTGTAGTTGCCAATCCAATTTTTGTAGTTGCCAACTCATATTTTGACAACTACAAATGAACAAACGTGGGAGTAATTTCTAAAAGTGGACTGTAGTTAATAATGGTAAACTCCCAGAGTTGTGAATGCAGAAGCCAAGACCAGTGACCAGAAAAAATAAAGAAACAGAAAAAATTCAAGATTCAGTATACAATTTCAGATTTATTGCTGGTGCTCTCAATTATGCTGCTTACCGTCTTCGATGAAGATGTACAAGTGAAGTTGAGAATTTTAACAATAGTCTAATAAAGCAATTTTAGTTAAACAATTCAGTAATGAAAAGGACAACTATTTTAATTCATTTGAGCAAAACTCTTGTTGTAGTACGGATAAAAAATAGGGTTGCCGTTTTGGCTGAATTTAAAGTTATTTCATTACAATTCAATAATTCATTTATATAGTAGATACTGCAGTTCAATAATAAATTCAAATAATTCATAATTTTTTAATAAAATAAAAATAGTAAAATTGTTGAACTAGATTCAACATTCCGGCCGCCTTGCAGGAGTGCAACTTTAATACTGATGAGCCCCAGAAATCGTCCATCCAAATATGGTGCTCTGTGCTATCGGCATATTGGACGAGGTCTGAATAAGTCCAGCTCGCAAAATTTTAGGGAGCTGGTCGTTGCCGACTAGTATTTCTATATCCTTGGGCTGATAGTAATGAGGGTCTGCCAGATCGGTGAGGTGAGTATATATGTTGCGTAGCTTTGGTTCATTAGTACACTTCGGTAGAGCGGTGGGGAAACTCGATTGAATTCGGCAAGTCATTTGTATTTTTATTAACGGATCATGGTAAGATTCTAGATTCACGGTACAGTAATCTTGGTGGTTACGCTTTATGGTGTGAAGCCGTAGTCGATCGACCAATGACGGAAGAGCCAAAGTTTCAGTCAGACCTGAGCTTAAAAGTAAACGGACCTTTGCCGGACCCTTCGAGGTAACAGCACGCGCCAACGCCGTTGGCAAGAAAACATGCGTTCTCCGTCGCTGACTTAGCCGTTCGTTGAAATGAGAACGTTGGCGGCGATTGACAATTGTTTCTTTATGTCGTGGTTGGCGGTCGTTGCGTCGAGTGGAGTTTCCGGAAGCCTTTGGTTTGTTAGATTGGTGGCGTTTATGTGAAGAAGCTGGAGTCGGTTGTTGGTCCACGTGTACCAAAGTGTGATGGCCTTTCTGGCATACAAGACACCTTCCTCTTGACCTACACCATTCACGAGTATGACCGGTGCATAGGCAATTGTAACAAAATCCTCTAGTACGAATCACTTCACGTCTCTCGGGGACTGGCATTCCTAGGAATCTGGGACAAAACTTCAAGATGTGCCTCTCTTGGCAAATGCGACATTTTGGTGAGGTAGATGTGTGGCTAAAATATGTAAGACTTATTTAATGTGTGAACGGATAGAACTGAAAACTAAGCAGGCAGTATACACAGTTTAACTAGTGGACGGACTACAGTACCATTTTTTGTTCGAATTTCCGCAACACGAATTTTAGAATCAGTACCAGAAAAAACTTTTATCACTCTACCTAGACACCATTCAGTTTGTGGAAGATTATCTTCTTTCACAATAACAAAGTCATTTTCTTTCAGATTTTTCTGCGCAGTCTTCCATTTGTATCGTCTTTGCAGTTCAAGAAGATATTCTGATTTCCAACGCTTCGCAAATTGCATTTGCAAAGTTTTCAGTCGTTGCCAGCGATTTAAAAGATTCAAATTGTCAGAATATTCCTCAGGTACTGCGATTATAGCAGATCCTCGCAATAAATGACCAGGTGTGAGTGGGTTCAGTTCAAAGGGATCCTCACTGATAGGTGAAAGAGGTCGAGAATTCAAGATGCTCTCAATGCGAACAAGTAATGTGGAGAATTCTTCGAAAGTAAATTTCAAATTACAAGCTACTTTACGCAAATGACTCTTCATGCTCTTCACTGCCGACTCCCACAATCCTCCCATGTGTGGTGCGTGCGGTGGAATGAACTGCCAAGAAAACCCATGCAGATTATACTTTTCAGATATCGACTTCTGTGCATTTTTCAAAAATATCTTATATTCAGTGGCCAGTGCTCTACTTGCACCAACGAAATTGGTGCCATTATCAGAAAACATTTTGCTTGGGAATCCTCTACGCCCTGTAAATCGATTAAAAGTAGAAAGGAAAGCCTCCGTTGTAAGTTCTGAACAGGCTTCCAGGTGAACAGCGCGAGTTGACATACATACGAAGATGGCCGCATATCCCTTTTGTAATTTGGCGTTTCTAAGACGCGAGGTTTTTATTTCAAAAGGGCCTGCGAAATCAACGCCAGTATGTGTAAAGGGCAAAGAAAAGGTGCATCTTTCAGTTGGCAATGAAGACATTATTTGTGTGCGAATTTTACTTTTATATATAGTGCAGGTGCGACAGTTTCTTATACAGTGTCTTATTATACTTTTCAAACGTATGATGTAAAATTCTTGTCGAATGGCTCGTAACATCACTTGATGCTCAGAATGCAGTAACAGTTTATGAGTATATTCGACAAATAGCTTGCAAAATCTGGATTTTTCAGGTAAGATTATCGGAAATCGTTCGTTATAACTTAGATCAGAATTAGATAGTCGACCATTCACTCGTAATAATCCGTTTTCATCAAGTTTCGGATTCAGTGCAAGTAATCTACTTTTAGAATTAATGGGCATGTGATTTTCAATAGCATTATATTCAGTTGAATAAAATTTGCGTTGAGCTTGTCGTATCAGATTAAATTTTACAAATTTTATCTCTTCCTTGGTAATAAAATCAGTATTCATTTCTGGAATCCTTATCTTCCTACATTTGCTTACAAATCTATACATGTAGCATAACACGCGTAGCGCTCGATCAAAAGATGAAAATCGATCTAGAATATCTTCAATCTGAGTGTCAGTATGAAAAGTTACGATTTTCCGTTCAAGACTAGGTTCTTTGAATGTAACAGATTTAGGCCATAATTCAGAGGGACTGGTTAGCCATTTTGGACCGTGCCACCATAATGAGTTATCATTCAATTCTGATGCTGTGCAACCACGAGTGCCAATGTCCGCGGGATTTTCGTTAGATGAGACGTGTCTCCAGGTAGCATTTCCAACATTTTCAAGAATTTCAGAAACTTTATTGGCAACAAATGTCTTCCAGTGAAACGGTGGTTTGTCCAGCCATGCCAAAGTAATAGTAGAATCAGTCCACAGAAAAATATCAGAAACAGTGAGGCTCAAATTTTTACAGACAGTTTTCAAAAGTTTAGATAACAGTGCGGCTCCACATAGCTCCAATCTAGGCAAGCTTACAGTTTTCAATGGGGCCACTTTGCTTTTTGATACAAGTAAATTTGATGTAACAGTATTATCAGTTGATTTGGTACAGATATAAAGACATGCGCAGTACGCCTTTTCTGAGGCGTCGCAAAATCCGTGAATTTGTATTTGATTTCCAAGTGAATAATTTAACCAGCGCGGAATCTTGATATTTTCAATGTTTGGGAGATTTGATATAAAGAAATTATATTTTTCGAACGAATGCGGTTTAACTTCTTCGTCCCAATCAGTCCCATCAATCCAAAGTTGTTGCATAAGTACTTTAGCTACGACAATTATCGGTGCCAACCAGCCAGCTGGGTCAAATATCTTTGCAATTATCGACAAAATTTTTCTTTTCGTTAAAGGGTGGGAAGGTACAGAAATATTGGACACCTGGTAGTGGAATGAGTCAGTCATTCAGTCACAACAACAATTCAAGATTCAGTATACAATTTCAGATTTATTGCTGGTGCTCTCAATTATGCTGCTTACCGTCTTCGATGAAGATGTACAAGTGAAGTTGAGAATTTTAACAATAGTCTAATAAAGCAATGTTAGTTAAACAATTCAGTAATGAAAAGGACAACTATTTTAATTCATTTGAGCAAAACTATTGTTGTAGTACGGATAAAAAATAGGGTTGCCGTTTTGGCTGAATTTAAAGTTATTTCATTACAATTCAATAATTCATTTATATAGTAGATACTGCAGTTCAATAATAAATTCAAATAATTCATAATTTTTTAATAAAATAAAAATAGTAAAATTGTTGAACTAGATTCAACAACAAAATTATCTTACCATGGTAACTCTGGTGCGACTTGCACTGATAGTTGCACTGGATAGAACACCAGTGCAACGAATCACATACAAAAGTTCCATCCAGTGTAAAAAGAAAACAGCCCTATCGTTGCAAATACTTTTCAACCTAAATTTGTATGAATGATATCCCCACTTCAAATTGAAAGTCAAAGCCAAAATTCTATGAATTTTGTATAATTTATTCATCTTCATCAAAATAAAATATATAATAATACACTACATAATACACTATAATACCAATTGATAAATAATAATCTTATTAAACATATCAACAAATAAGAACAAAAAAACAAACAACAAAACTTTAAATATCTTAAACATTATTTAACACTTTTGCATTGATAATTCGTTTTCCTTCCTTTTGGTGTCATAAAACAGCATTAAAATTTATTAACATGCGGGCAACTTGAAATTAGGAACGTCTGGACCACGTGTTAGAAGTGATTTCCAGCAGAAGGAATTCACAAAATATCCATTTTAAACTGATAATAGCATATGAATTAAACTGACGATGTGATGCACATTTTCATCCAGAAGTTGTTGATTTCAACAATTTGTTGTTTTTAACAATTTTAATTGGTTGCACTTGTAATGTTTCTGGAAACATTGCAAGAATGTAGCATCCAAAGATTTTAGTTTTCTGCAAACAGATTTAAATTTAGTGACTTCTCTAAAGTGTTGATTTAATTTTTCATATTGTCGTACCAATTATAATAAACTATTTGAAGCAGTTCCAGTTAATTGTCCACCATTTTTTCATCGGTCAGTTTTTTAATGTTTTCAAGAACGTAGAATCCATAATTTTAGTTTTCTGCAAAGAGATATACATTTAGTGACTTCCTTAAAGTTTTATTTCATTTCTTATTTTCACTTACCTATTTTTATTCACTATTTGGTTATTTGTCTAAAATTTTCCATTTTTTTAATTTCTTGCAATTGACCACGAACTTCGTTGCATTTTAGGGTAGTGTTTTGTCAAAGTTTTCTCATATTATCTTCAACACCTTGTCAAAGATTTCGTCAACATTTTGGCAAATTGGAAGTAATTCGCAAACAATTTGAAGATGTATTGAAGATGAGCTATTTCAAGTCAAGTTGAATTTATGTTGAAAATTATATTTACCCTCCAACTGAAAAGTTGTTGCATTTGAAAAACGCTCATCCTGTGTTTATTGGGACGCTTCATCGATTCACAATAGCACTTTATTGTGACTAATTTATCGAAAAACATGTAATTCAAAGTGGTATAGTGTCATAAATAATCGCAGCAGTAAATATTTATTACTAATTGGAGCATTTCATACATTAAAAATACAAGATTTCACTTCTTTTCTGTGATTGTTTTTAAACAGCTGATGACAGTGTTGCATATTTTTGGAGATGTCCTGGATAAACGAGTACTCTGTTTTCTTTTAGTCCTTCACAGCTTAGGGTATCCAGTGCTAAAAGAAAACAGCCCTGTTGGTGCATATTATTAAATTTTCTGAATAACACATCTCTTTATGGTGTTAACTTCCATTCAGGTAGTGACATGTTTCAATTTTCTTGCATATTTGAGGTTGATTTACTGAAAGCGTTGGCTAAGGTCAGATCCGGAGCGGTTGGTGTGGATTGTATTCCAATAAGATTTCTTCGTCTTATTTTTCCCTACATTTCTCGACATTTACTTCACTTTATTAATCCTACCCACAGGTGTGGAAAACGGCCCGTGTTGTTCCAGTACCTAAAAAAGGTGATTCGTTTGAATTCTCAAACCTCAGACCTATTAGCATTTTACCGGCTATGTCGAAGATAGTGGAACATATTATCAATGAAAAAATTTTGGAATACGTTGATGCCAGTCGCCTTCTTCGATCCTTTCAATATGGTTTTAGACGCGGCTTTAGCGCTACTACTCATCTGTTGCATCTTACAGATCTAATCGGTGTTCTTGTTGGTATTGATTTATCAAGAGCATTTGATACCATTCGCCATGCGACTCTGGTTGATAAATTGCGCAACAAGTTTATTAATATCATCCTATTTGCATGATCGATCACAGTTTGTTGCGATTGGGTCCAGGGAGTCGTCGGTCCGACAAGTTTGTGGGGGGTTCCGCAAGGGTCTGTCATAGGACCGTTATTATTTATTATGTATATGAACGATGTAACTGATTCGATTGTATCTCCTGAATGCAACTTTTTTGCTTATGCTGATGACATTCATGTATTTTTTAGGAGTAGCGATATGTCACGGTTAGAGGCTAGTGTTAACGTGACCCTGGGGTATCTTGCGGACTTGCTGAGTAGAAATGGACTTAATATTAATGTTATTAAGTCTAATGCCATTCTATTTAATGATCATGGACGAGGTAATATTAGGATATGTATTGGTACAACTCCTGTCAATTTTGTTAATGAGATGAGGTGCTTGGGTGTTGTCATTGACCACAGGTTGGAGTTTGGCACTCACATAGGTGGGATCCTCTCCAGGTTTATGTTTAAATTGCGTAGATACGTATATGCCTCGATCTATTCGCCAGAGTGTTGCAATGGCTCTTCTTATACCCCATGTTAATTACTGCATTTAGATTATATCTGCAACATCTGGCCTCCAGCTTTCAAGGATAGAAAATGCAGTTAAATCAATAGTTCGATATGTCCATGGTCTCAGGAAATATGATCATGTATCGGTTTATGTTAGTAGCTTTCTTGGTCTTCCATTTGCACGCTAAACGACCTTCCAATTTTTTGATACCATTTTGGTAGTACTCCTTCGGTTTTGCCTCAAATAAGGCCTCAGTTTCGGCGATCATCTCTTCATTGCAGCCCAATTTTTTTTCCTGCGAGCATCCTTTTGAGGTCTGAGAACAAGAAAAAGTCGCTGAGGGCCAGATCTGGAGAATACGGTGGGTGGGGAAGCAATTCGAAGCCCAATTGATGAATTTTTGCCATCGTTCGCAATGACTTGTGGCACGGTGCGTTGTCTTGGTGGAACAACACTTTTTTCTTCTTCATATGGGGCCGTTTTGCCGCGATTTCGACCTTAAAACGCTCCAATAACGCCATATAATAGTCACTGTTGATGGTTTTCCCTTCTCAAGATAATCGATAAAAATTATTCCATGCGCATCCCAAAAAACAGAGGCCATTATTTTGCCAGCGGACTTTTGAGTCTTTCCACGCTTCGGAGACGGTACGAGTTAACAGCTGCAAATTCCTTTTTTTTCCCATTTTTTTCACAATAACAAAAGTTGCTTCACAAAAGACGCTCTATCTCACAAACTAATTGACTTACAAACGTCAAATTTTGACACGAATCATTTGAAGGTTGGTACTATATAAAAATAATATGCATTTAATACTAGCGACGCCATATATGTGTCAGACCGGGGACTTATCAGCCAACCTGTTATATACTTACTTTATTTTTATTTCTACATTTATTAGATCTCAATTTGTGAATTGTATTTTTATTACATTTAAGCTTTCTCTTCATGTGCCAAAATTCAGTAGTATATTTTAAGTAGAGTGAATAATTTTATATTTTTCTCTAGCCGTATGCAAAAGTTTTTTTCTTTTATTCAGTATTATGAGATGTAATATAGTTTTATTTGGTCTGTTTCGGCTTTTTATATTACGTTGTTGAATAAATAAATAAATAAATAAATAAATAAATAAAAAAACATTTTTTTTTGAGAGATTGAAACTTTTGAAAAAGGGGCACATATTATTGGAAAAGTGGCACAAAATCGTAAAACGTATACATTTAGTGGCACCGGCCAAAAAGAATGGCAAATTTTCCACTAATGTGGCGCAACGGTAACGCTGATACCAGTATGATCAAAGATTGACATACATTTTTTTGATATTCGGTGTCGATTATAAAAAGGAGTATGCAGTTCTTGTGATAATTCTACAAACAATCGATAACATAGTCTTCAATCCCGTATGGAACTATGTATAACGAATCAACATCGATATTTTTGCTACAGAAAATTAAATATATTATATATACAAGTAAAATAAATACCCAATAAACACATGATGAGCGTTTTTCAACATAAATTCAACTTGACTTGAAACAGCTCATCTTCAACACATCTTCAAATTGTTTGCGAACTACTTTCAATTTGCCAAAATGTTGACGAAATCTTTGAAAAGGTGTTGAAGATAATATGAGAAAACTTTGACAAAACACTACCATAAAATGCAACGAAAAAAACCATGTGTTTTTCAATACTTATTTGTGCAACGAAGTTCGTGGTCAATTGAAAGAAATAAAAAAACGTGGAAAATTTTAGAGAATAGTGAATTTACTCCAAATAGTTCATAATACTACACGGGTGAAAAAGACTGTTTTTCATATGTTTGGCTATAAACATTATATGTTTGGAACACAAATTTTTAAACACAATATTTTTGAGTGCAAGCATATAATGTTCATAAACTAGCATAACATGTTTGGGACATATATGTTAATATGTTAGAACATATTATGTTTGGGACATAAAAAGTTTGTAAATATAATATGCTTGGATGCAAACATATATTAATTTAGAAATAGCCTATAAACATATATGTGTTTAGTAGCTTGGAGCGCTATATAACCGGGAGCGATATTGAATTAAGTTGGTGGTTGTTGCTTGTTATTACAAAATTAACATTTTATTTTTCCTTGGGCAATTGATCAGCTACTTCTTTGATCCTTACAAACTGTGTGGTCCGCTGTTCGAATCCCCGTCCGGCAAAAGGTAAAATTAAAATAAAAAAAATCATAAAATTGAATAATTTCTTCTACAATGTTTGTATTAAGGTGTGTACTATGTTCGTTTTTCGAGTTGAAAATCACTATATTTTCGCGATTACTTTTCCTGAAATAATCAAAATTATAAATGAAAACAAACATATTCCCGTAAAGTCATGCCGAAATCTATAGGAACAAGAAATTGCGCATCAATTGAGTTAATTTATCTGCTTTATATTGCATTGTTTTAGTAAAGTAACCGCGAAAATTTCAACTCGAAAAGCGAACATAGTACTTACCTTTACAGAAAAAGGTGCTAAGAACTAAAAAATCTCGTGGAAGTGAGAAAGATGTCGGGGAATATACAATTGGGCAAAAACAAAATTTTGAGCATTCAGGTCGAAAACCTATGTTGTTAGCACCTATATTACCTGTTTATTTTCATAATTCATTATGATTGTAAATATATAAATAAATAAATAAAATTTTGAGCACAATATTGTTTGGGAGAATTTTTTTAAGCATTTTAAGGTGCAAAATGCTTCCAAACATATTATATGGTCACATAATAACATATTGTTTTTTGAAAGACAACATTATTGAATTTGGATGCAAAAATACAAAATGTTTGGAACTTAGACTACCCAAACATATATTGTTTAGACCAATATGCTTTCAAACATATTATATATTGGTAGAGATCAAACATATAAATGTTTGTGCAATACCCAAAAATGTATATGCTTGAAGCAAAATATGTTTGGGAGTATATGTTACAGAAGCGATTTTTTGTGAGGGTGTAGGTAAGTGAAAATAAAAAATGAAATGAAACTTTAAGGAAGTCACTAAATGTATATCTCTTTGCAGAAAACTTAAATTATGGATTCTACGTTCCTGAAAACATTAAAAAGCTGACCGATAAAAAAATGTTGGACAATTAAATGGAACTGCTTCAAATAGTTTATAATAATTGGTAAGTCAATATGAAAAATTAAATCAACGCTTTAGAGAAGTAAGTAAATTTAAATCTCTGCAGAAAACTAAAATCTTTGGATTCTTGCAAACATTAAGAAGTTGACAAATGAAAAATGAGTGGCTTATCGACAAGAAAAAGTTTCCACATACGTTTTAAAGTGCAACGAAAATTGTTGCACTTTAAGGCCGGTATGCACCTCTAGCGAAAAATTTCATTCCCATAAAAAATGCATTGCTATTTATGCTAACGAAATTTTCGGTAGCGTTCAATTTCGTAAGCTGATACGCACCTCTAATGAAAATAACAGCGTTGTCAAAAGCATATTTTGGCAGCAAACATTTAATTTATTACAATCATTGCGTGCGTAAAAGTTTTAAAAGGTCTGTAAATAATAAACAATTTATTTGAGGAATATTTGGAACATATATTAACAATTTTTAAAAGCGATTAGCTCCCAATAAACACAAACGTTTGAAAAACGCTAAATTTCAACAATTTTTCAAACATTTTTTCAAAGGATTGGGGTAATATTCAAGTTGAAAAATTGTTGAGAAAATCGCGTTCTCAACAAAAAACAGACATTACCCTCAACAGTGAAATTCAACACATTAGCAATAATATCTCAAGTGTTATCCTCAAATTGAAATGCATCGCTACTCAATAATTTGTCAAACAATTTTCGATGCGAGTCAAATTCAAAATTAACATCGTTGAAAATACTTTTGAACCTAAATTTGTATGAATGATAACCCCACTTCAAATTGAAAGTCAAAGCCAAAATTCTATGAATTTTGTATAATTTATTCATTTTCATCAAAATAAAATATATAATAATACACTACACTACATAATACATTACAATACCAATTGATAAATAATAATCTTATTAAACATATCAACAAATAAGAACAACAAAAAAAAAAAACAAACAAACAACAAAACTTTAAATATCTTAAACATTATTAGTAAACACTTTTGCATTGATAATTCGTTTTCCTTCCTTTTGGTGTCATAAAACAGCATTACAATTTATTAACATGTGGGCAATTTCAAATTAGGAACGTACTGGACAGCGTGTTAGAATTGATTTCCAGCAGAACGAATTCACAAAATATCCATTTTAAACTGATAATAGCATATGAATTAAACTGACGATGTGATGCACATTTTCACCCAGAAGTTGTTGATTTCAACAATTTGTTGTTTTTAACAATTTTAATTGGTTGCACTTGTAATGTTTCTGGAAACTATTTCTTGTCGATAAGCCACTCTTTTTTCATTGGTCAGCTTCTTAATGTTTGCAAGAATGTAGCATCCAAAGATTTTAGTTTTCTGCAAAGAGATTTAAATTTAGTGACTTCTCTAAAGTGTTGATTTAATTTTTCATATTGACGTACCAATTTTTATAAACTATTTGAAGCAATTCCAGTTAATTGTCCACAATTTTTTCATCGGTCAGCTTTTTATTGTTTTCAAAAACGTAGAATCTGTTAAGATAATACCTTAAACTTGTTATTAAAACACTTTGTAAAAATAGAATATTTTCCAATCACATATGCTTGGGTTTATCTATTGTAAAAATTAGGTATACATAATTATAATTTTTCATTCATTCCTTCTGAGTTTTCATTTTGTAATAAACGTTCACAAATCATTTAAATATCACGCCACTGTTTCATTATTTAACCCGAAAGGAATATATATATAATATATTCCAATAGGTTATGGGCCCAGGCCGCCAGTGAATTTGATTTGATTTAATTTGTGAAGAGAAAGGAACTAAAAGATTGCTGCAAAATGGAAGATATCAAAACCAATGTGAAGAAACTGAATGGAGAAAACTATCAGGTTTGGAAATACAAATTGGAACTCTTGCTGATTAAAGAGGATTTGTGGGAAATAGTTTCCAAAGAAAGGCCTGCTTCTCCTGATGCGAGTTGGACCTCCAAAGACGGAAAAGCTCGCGCAACAATCGGTCTTCTGGTCGAAGATTCTCAACTGGTTCATCTTCGAAATTTGAAATCTGCTCGTGAGTATTGGGAAGCGTTAAGAAAAGTTCACGAAAAGGCAACTTTATCAAACAAAGTAATGCTTTTGAAGAAATTGTGTCGTATGCAGTTAAAGAGTGGCCAAGATATGGAAGCACATATTTCCGAAATGCTCGAAACTGTTGATAGATTGAATGGATTGGGTGAATGTTTAGCAAATCATTTACAAGTTGCATTTCTATTGGGAAGCTTGCCGGATGAATACAATTCCATAATTACCGCTTTAGAAGTTCGTACGGACGATGACTTGACATTGGATCTTGTAAAAGAAAAGCTCATTCAAGAATATAAGCGAAGACAAGCTGGCGTTCAAGAAAGTGAGTCGTCAGATCTTGCATTGAAGACGGTCATGAAATCCACTTTAAAATGTTATGGATGCGGAAAGGTAGGTCATATGAAGCGTGATTGTCACAAAAAGAATTGGGAGAAAAAGGTGAGCAAATTTAGTGCGAAAAGGACATCTGAAAAGTCCATTAAAGAGGTTAGTAAGGAATTTTGCTTGAATTCTGGAGACAAATTGAACCAAACCAAATGGTACATTGATTCTGGAGCGAGCTCCCATATGAGTAATAGTAGGCAATTCTTCACAACCTTGGATAAAGAAATTGGTGGTGAAATTTATCTTGCGAACGGGAAGGTAATCACTGCTCAAGGAATAGGAGAAGGAGTACTTTATAATAATGGATTAAAATTGACAATTAAGAATGTCTTATATGTCCCTGAATTAGAAGGTAATTTACTATCAGTTGCGAAAATGGTTCAAAATGGATTGGAAGTCAAATTCAAAGAAAAAACATGCCAAGTTTCCAATGGAGAACGAATTTTAATGGTAGCTGATATGGTAAACAATTTGAATGTATTGCAACAGGATAATTTTTCAAATATGGTAAGGGTTAAAGAAGTCCAATGTATCCATGTATTTCATCAACGGTTTGGTCATCGCGATTTAAAAGCAATAAAGGATGCTATTGAAAAGGGTTTAATTTCTAACATTGAATTGAAGCCATGCAGATGTTCCAATAATTGTGAAGCTTGTATAAAGGGTAAGATGACCCGAAAAGAATTTCCGAAGACTACAAAGAATAGAGCAAACGAAGTGTTAGATTTAATCCACGCCGATATTTGTGGACCCATGCAGGAGATTTCTCCTAGTGGAAATAAATATGTTCTTACCATGATAGATTATTGTTCAAGATATTGTGTTGTGTATTTTTTAACCAACAAAAGTCAAGCTTTGGAAAAGATAAAAGAATATGTCGCATACACAGAGAATTTATTCGAAAAACGTATCAAAGTTCTTAGAACTGATAGAGGAGGTGAATTTAACAACAAAGAGATGGATAAATACATGAAAACTAAAGGAATTATTCAACAGTTTACGGCTCCATATACACCTGAGCAAAACGGTGTCGCAGAAAGGAGGAATAGAAGTCTTATTGAAATGGCTCGTACAATGTTAATTCAATCTGGATTACATTTAAGATATTGGGCAGAAGCATTAAATGCCGCAAACTACTTACAGAACAGATTGCCATCTAAATCCGTTAGTAAAACTCCTTATGAACTTTGGTACTCCAAACCGCCAAACATGGAACACATTAAAATATTTGGTTGCGAAGTGTTTTACCATATTAATAAGAAATTTCGACAGAAGTTCGATAATGTAGCAAAGAAAGGAATATTGGTTGGGTTCTGTAATGAATCAAAAGCGTATCGTATTTTAGATATAGATACAAACAAAATAATTATTTCTAGAGACGTTAAATGCATTGAAAGTTCGTTTATAAACAATTTTCAAGAAAGCGCTATCGATTCGGAGAATGTTTCAGTAAACGTACAAAATACATTTGATCAAGATCTAGAAAAAGAGCCTTCTCTTAATGGAGATCTATGTGGTGACGTTTTAAATTACGAAACGGCTGCGAGTGAAACGGAAGAAGAATTGTCATTTTCAAATAATAACTCATTTGAAGAAACCCCAGAAAGTGACAATACAGTTTTGCAGGAACAAAATCTTCGAAGATCTACAAGAACAAATAAAGGAAAATTACCCGCTAGATATAATTGCAATAATGTGTCCAAATTAGAACCTACCACATATAAGGAAGCTATTCAATGTCCCGAAGCTGAAAAATGGATTGGTGCCATGGAAGATGAAATACAATCTATGCATGAAAACAATACCTGGGAACTGATGGAATTACCCAAAGGACGAAAAGCAGTCGGATGTAAGTGGGTTTTCAAAATAAAGACACTGACAGATGGAAGTTTGAAATATAAAGCACGTCTCGTAGCAAAAGGTTTCTCACAAAAATATGGCCAAGATTACGATGAAGTTTTTGCGCCGGTGGTAAAACAGTCAACTTTTAGGTTGATGTTATCGGTCGCATCTTACAAAAATTTGCTAGTTCACCATGTAGACATAAAAACGGCATTTTTAAATGGAGACCTGGACAACGAATTGTATTTGAAACAACCTGAAGGCTACAGTTTTTCAAACAAACCAAATATTGTATGCAAGTTAAATAAGTCCATATATGGTCTAAAACAGGCAGCTATATGTTGGAATCAAAAACTCAATAATTTCCTCATTAGTTTAGGATTCAGAAGGGGAAAAGCTGACTGTTGTCTTTACACTAAAGATGAAGGTGATAATATCGTATACTTGCTCGTTTATGTTGATGATATACTTATTTTTACAAAAAGTCAAGTATTGATC
Source organism: Haematobia irritans (assembly GCF_050003625.1). Classification (NCBI taxonomy): domain Eukaryota; kingdom Metazoa; phylum Arthropoda; class Insecta; order Diptera; family Muscidae; genus Haematobia; species Haematobia irritans. The sequence continues at coordinate 121,868,126 of NC_134398.1, read as the reverse complement.
AACAACACTGTAAAAGAAATTGCAAAAACATTAAAGATAAATGATCTAGGTTCTTTAAAATTGTACTTAGGAATACAAGTAGAAAAAGATGGTAGCAATTTCTTCATACATCAACAAGAGTATATCAAGAAAGTTTTAGAGGAATATGATATGGCAAATTCAAAGCCATCAAAGGTACCAATGAACGTCGGATATCTAAAGGAATCCGGGAAACAAGAAAATGAATTGGAAACAAATGTATTGTATAGAAGGGTGATTGGATCACTGTTATATCTGGCGAATAACACAAGGCCAGATATCACCGCCGCAGTTTCTTTTCTCAGTCGCAAGATATCATGTCCAACGAAAGCAGACTGGACCGAGGTGAAAAGGGTCCTGAAATATCTGAATGGAACAAAACATTTTAAGCTTAAAATACATTGTCGAAACATGCAACTTATAGGATATGCTGATGCTGATTTTGCAGGTGAAGTTAATGGGAGAAAATCTACAAGCGGTTACGTGTTTCAACTTGGAACAGCCACAATTTCATACGCAAGCAGAAAACAAAAGAATGTAACATTGTCCTCAACTGAAGCGGAGTTCGTTTCATTGGCTGAAGCAATTCAAGAACTAACTTGGCTGCGGATGGTATTCAATGATCTCAATCTAAACATAACAGACATCACGATGAAAGAAGATAATCAAAGTGTCCTAAAATTATTAAATGCTGAGACAATTAATCCTCGTACCAAACATATCGATGTTAAGTACTACTACGTACGAGAAGTTAACCAATCAAAGCAAGTCCAACTTGAATATTGTCCAACGGAGGAAATGTTAGCGGATCTTCTGACGAAACCATTACAATATAGTAAACTAAATAAATTTAATCAAATGATTGGACTGGTATAATTCTATTTCACAAATTGAGAAGGGGTGTTAAGATAATACCTTAAACTTGTTATTAAAACACTTTGTAAAAATAGAATATTTTCCAATCACATATGCTTGGGTTTATCTATTGTAAAAATTAGGTATACATAATTATAATTTTTCATTCATTCCTTCTGAGTTTTCATTTTGTAATAAACGTTCACAAATCATTTAAATATCACGCCACTGTTTCATTATTTAACCCGAAAGGAATATATATATAATATATTCCAATAGAATCCATAATTTTAGTTTTTTGCAAAGAGATATACATTTAGTGACTTTCTTAAAGTTTTATTTCATTTTTTATTTTCACTTACCTATTTTAATAAACTATTTGGTTATTTGTCTAAAATTTTCCATTTTTTTATTTCTTGCAATTGACCACGAACTTCGTTGCACAAATAAGTATTGAATACCACATGGTTTTTTCCTTGCATTTTAGGGTAGTGTTTTGTCAAAGTTTTCTCATATTATCTTCAACACCTTTTCAAAGATTTCGTCAACATTTTGGCAAATTGGAAGTAATTCGCAAGCAATTTGAAGGTGTATTGAAGATGAGCTATTTCAAGTCAAGTTGAATTTATGTTGAAAATTATATTTACCCTCAAACTGAAAAGTTGTTGCATTTGAAAAACGCTCATCCTGTGTTTATTGGGCTGGTTTAAAATTTGTGTACACAGCCTTTTTTTTTTTTTGTTGTAGAATTAAATAAATTTTTGCTACCGAAAATTTCGCTAGAGGTGCATACCGGCCTTTAAACAAAAACTTCTGGATGAAAATGTGCATCACATTATCAATTTAATTTACATCCTATTATCAGTTCAAAATGGAAATTTTGTGAATTCCTTCTGCTGGAAATCGATTCTAACACGCGGTCCAACACGTTCCTAATTTCGAATTGCCCGGATATTAATAAATTTTAATGCTGTTTTATGGCACCAACAGGAAGGAAATCGAATTATCAATGCAAAAGTGTTTACAAATAATGTTTAATATGTGTAAAGTTTTGTTCTTATTTGTTGATATGTTTTATAAGATTGTTAAGTTGTATAAACTCAATGTCATTACCATTGTAATAACCCTTTTTATGATCACCAAAAACCGGTATTTATTATTATTACTAACCTACTATACACACTTTGATACAAACATACAAATGTATACTGGTATATCACTAAACATCAACAATAGCTTTGTAAGTAGGCAACATCATGTTTGTTCCGCTATGTTTAACTCACTCGTTCTTTTGTAACTGAAATGTGCAGAAGTAAATAAAGAACAAATAAGTAAAAGACATATCATATTTGGCGACGAGAAGTTTCGAACCCGTTATAGAAGGCTGCAATTATAAACTTAATTAGTGAAATGGCATTTATTGGTTCCATCGAGCAATTTGCCTTTGGAGACGATTTCGAGAAATATTTGGAACGAGTCGAACAGTTGTTTAAAATAAATAAAATTGATGAAGACAACAAAGTGGCCTTGTTTTTGACGTTAATGGGTCCGGAAACTTACAAGCGGATCAAAAGTATTGTTCTGCCCGGAAAAGCTACCGACAAAGCATTTAAGGATTTGGTGGCCTGTGTCATACCGCATTTTAAACCAGAAAAAAATATAGTTGCGGAAAGATTCAAATTTTACAACTGTGTCCAAAAAAGCAATGAATCAATTGGAGAATTTATTGTTAATTTAAAGCTGTTGGCAGCCCAATGTAAATTTGGAGATTTTTTATATGAGGCGCTTCGTGACAGATTGGTCTGTGGAGTAAGAAGCACTAGCTTACAAACGAAGCTGTTATCTACAGCAAATGCGTCTTGGGCAGAAATTTGCAAACTGGCCCAGTCATTTGAGCTCGTGGACAAAGAACAAAAGGAGATGCAATTACCAGTACCCACAATGGAGGTAAATAAATTAAAACACCAGCAAAAATCCATGGAAAAGTGTTGTACAACGAAACATCCCGTGGGAAGATGTCCAGCAAGAGATTAGAACTGTTTTAGTTGCGGAAAAAAAGGTCACTCATCGAAGGCGTGTTTTTCCAAGTCAAACCAAAAAAAATAGTCACCGGAACACACAAAAGAAGAATAAGTTTGTCAACGAATTGGAATACAAACTGGGATCTATTAATTGGATAAATCGAGAAAACGAACCCTTGCTGCAAAAAGTTGTCATTAATGAGAGGAGTCTGTTAATGGAGTTGGATACTGGTGCCGTAGTATCCGTAATAGTGTAACTTAATCCTCCTTTACAAGTTTTAACTGGGTCTAAAGTGGAGGTAATTGGATAAATGTCAGTGCAAGTGGAAGGTAAAAACCTTAAGTTGTTGGTGGTAAAATCAAAAAATAGATTTACTCCGCTCATGGGGAGAAATTGGTTAGACGTCTTGTATCCAACTTGGAGACAGTATTTTGCATCTTCAGTCGGTAAGTCGGATGATTTTTTAAAAGTACAAAACATCTGCCAGTCCAGTATTTTGGAGGAGATAAAATTTAAATTTCCTTCGCTTTTTTTCAAAAAATAGTAATCCGATCAATAGTTTTTCGGCAAAAAATATTCGTTCAGCCGAATGCAGTTCCCAAATTTTTTCGGCCATACACAGTTCCCATTAGTTTGAGGGATAAAGTCGAGTCGGAATTAAATAGTATGTGTGATGAGGGCATTATTGAATCTGTACGTAGCAGTCAGTGGGCAGCGCCTTTAGTTTGTGTTTTAAAGAAAGATGGAGGTGTGAGGCTATGTGGTAACTTCAAAGTTACGATAAATCCTGTTATCGAGATGGGCGTTTACCCACTCCCTTTGATTGATGAAATCCTCACCAGCATGAGAGGGAACACTTATTTTTGTGTTTTAGATATGAGCAAGGCATATTTACGATTATCCGTTAGTAAAGAGTCAAGGCAGTTTTTAACGATCAATACACACCTAGGTTTATTTGAATTCTGTAGATTACCATTTGGTGTGTCAACTGCCCCAATGATCTTCCAAAGAGTGATGGATCAAATAATGCAAGGCCTAAAGGGGGTAGCTGTGTATTTAGATGATATTTTAGTAGCTGGAGTTGGGGTAAACGATTGTAGAGAAAAACTTTTCAAGGTATTGGAGAGATTACAAAAATACAATATACGGGTAAACTGGGAAAAATGTAAATTATTGGAGAGTTCGTTAGAATATTTAGGACACGTATTGACGGCTGAAGGGATTCGTCCCTCTAAGAAGAAATTGGATGCCATACTACTTGCCCCAGAACCAGTTAACGTACACGGATGAAAAAGACTGTTTTTCATATGTTTGGCTATAAACATTATATGTTTGGAACACAAATTTTTAAACACAATATTTTTGAGTGCAAGCATATAATGTTCATAAACTAGCATAACATGTTTGGGACATATATGTTAATATGTTAGAACATATTATGTTTGGGACATAAAATGTTTGTAAATATAATAGGCTTGGATGCAAACATATATTAATTTAGAAATAGCCTATAAACATATATGTGTTTAGTACCTTGGAGCGCTATTTAACAGGGAGCGATATTGAATTAAGTTGGTGGTTGTTGCTTGTTCCCTGCCAACATTTTTTTAATTTGGGGGCGCTTCTGAGAATCCCCAGTACGTTGAAAACAATCATATACGATATCAAAAACTCGTCGGAAAAGCGCCGTCACTATTGAGAAGTTGTACCACGCCAAGTTACTACAAAAAGGTTTCGCATGAGTGCAATTATTAGGTGCCTTTATAGATCAATTTAGAACGACGCCAATAAGAGACCCTCCAAACAATCAGAAAAAGCACATTTTAAGATAGTGGTAAAAGAATCATTGTGGTCGAGTAAAACACGTTTGTTTAGATATTTATTAATTTGATTAATTATTTACAAATTCTTAAAAATATAACATTTATACCACTATCACATCACATTTAACATAATTTTTTGCATTAATGATGAGGTAGAGTTACAAGTAGCGAGTTACATGTTGCAGCGTCTATCAGCCAGTGCTTTTATTCGATGGAGGCAGCGTGTCTGTAAAATATTTGAAAAACAATCACTTTATTCCATTTGGAAAATCAAAAATTGTTCACCAATATACCTTTCACAATTTTAAGCGTAAAATCTATGTTTTCAGAACTTTATTTTCATTTTTATTTAAATAAAATATAACAAGCTGGTTGCGCTTGGCGTTTCACAAAAAATAAAATGGCTTTTGTAAAACTAGTGATGGCAAAATACATGTATGAAGTACATTTTGTACACCCAGAGAAATGGTTGGTTGCAATTCGATCATTACAATGAGGAAATGATGTCAGTAACTTATTTTTTGTTACAAGAACAATGTTTTGATTATTTTCCCCATTATACATCCAACACGACCATAAAAAAGTTCACAGGATCAAAACGAAATTTCCATAACCATTCAATTAGTTACAATAACCAATGCCGATAAATTTGGTTTTATGCTGCATAAAATTATTGAGCTAACCACCAGCATAGTGAGGCCTACATCATGGGAATCAACAAATGGTTGGTACAACCAAAAGTTGAGTATACTAATAGAATCTTAGTTCAATTATAGCACGGGCGTAAGGTAGTTGTTGCAACAAATAAATATTTATATCAACATCGAAATGGTATGACGCTACAAAATTTGCAAAACGGGGAACAGCATTTACTTGATAATAGTCCGCAATACATTGAATAAAGTTTATCACATAGAAAAGAAGTTGCCTTCAGGTAAGTATCGCACCGATTTATATAGGAATATTACAAAAGTTTCCATAAAAATTGCAGGCTTCATACACCAACAAACACAAATACTTTTTACGGCAAGCGAGCTTTTTTTATTGTATTAAGCATACAGGACGAGTCTAAGTCGATCTGTATTTATATCTAGAGGATTAAGGAAGAAATTTCTGGCAAGCATATATCGAATTAGTTTCTGTAGTTTGACCACGTAATTGCAACCTAATAACCATCTGTCATTGGTATACAAACATTACCTATAAAAAAATTGTAAATTGTAATGTAAATTAATCTCACATATCTGTAGATCAAAAGCCTTTGTTGTTAGCACCTTTTGCATTTATTCTCGTAGTTTATTATGATTGTAAATCTTGTAATAAATTAATAAAATCTCAATATAATCTGCCTTTTCATTTAATATTGGAATTTGATTAGGATAATAATAAATAAAATCGAGGGCGGTTGCACCAACAAACAAAACAATTAATATGAGATTGCAACAACCAATGCAAAGTTGATCCAACATACTACCACGCAGTTACAATTGCCAAATGTTAGTTGTGCTGACAGATATCATTGATAGTTGATGGAACCACCTGCTTTCGGTTGGCAAATAATTCGGTTGAGGCAACGAATTTGTTTTCTGGGTGTACTTTATGATATGCTGCCCCCCATCACAGTAGGATGGTTGTAGTGACATTTACGAGTCTGTGGTAGCGATGAAGATGAAATGGAACTTTGAAATGCTGGCAGGGTTATTACAAAATTAACATTTTATTTTTCCTTGGGCAATTGATCAGCTACTTCTTTGATCCTTACAAACTGTGTGGTCCGCTGTTCGAATCCCCGTCCGGCAAAAGGTAAAATTAAAATAAAAAAATCATAAAATTGAATAATTTCTTCTACAATGTTTGTATTACAGAAAAAGGTGCTAAGAACTAAAAAATCTAGTGGAAGTGAGAAAGATGTCGTGGAATATAAAATTGGGCAAAAATAAAATATTGAGCATTCAGGTCGAAAACCTATGTTGTTAGCACCTATATTACCTGTTTATTTTCATAATTCATTATGATTGTAAATATATAAATAAATAAATAAAATTTTGAGCACAATATTGTTTGGGAGAATTTTTTTAAGCATTTTAAGGTGCAAAATGCTTCCAAACATATTATATGGTCACATAATAACATATTGTTTTTTGGAAGACAACATTATTGAATTTGGATGCAAAAATACAAAATGTTTGGAACTTAGACTACCCAAACATATATTGTTTAGACCAATATGCTTTCAAACATATTATATATTGGTAGAGATCAAACATATAAATGTTTGGGCAATACCCAAAAATGTATATGCTTGAAGCAAAATATGTTTGGGAGTATATGTTACAGAAGCGATTTTTTGTGAGGGTGTAGAACAGTTACAAAAGGTTTTTAGGCTTACTGAACTATTACTTAAAATTTTTGCCAAATTCGGCTACAGTATTGTCACCTCTGTATAGGTTGCTGAAAAAAGAAAACCCCTGGGTCTGGGACAAGGAGTGTTCGCATTCATTCTTTAAAAGCAAAGAACTTTTGTGCAGGAATGATCTTCTTGCTCATTTCGATCCAACGAAACCAATAATAATCGCATGCGACGCTTCACCGTATGGAGTAGGTGCGATTTTAAGTATTTTGGAAAATGGCCAGGAGAGACCCTGTTTCATGGTTTCCTCTACATTGAGTAAAGCTGAGGGGAATTACTCCCACATTCATAAGGAGGCGCTAGCGGTTGTATTTGCTATCCGGAAATTCCATAAATTTGTGTATGGTTACCCTTTCACCGTATATACCGATCATCAACCGCTTGAAAAACTTTTGGGAGATCAGAAAGCTTTATCAAATATTGTGTCCGTCCGTTTCCATAGGTGGATTTTATTCCTCTCCAATTACAATTGTAAATTAGTTTATCGTCCGGGTTCCAAACAAAAAAATGTTGATGCCCTATCTCGATTACCGCTTGATGGTACGACAAACATAAATAATCTCAACATAGATTTTTTAATTTCAACCCCGAGGAGAAGCCAATTTCGATAGAAGACATTGTAAAATACACAGGGAAAGATGAAGTAATTAAAAAAGTTATGAGGATTGTTGAGAATGATGGTTGGTCAAATCCACAGGAGTTAGAATGTTCTATAATTCCCTTTAAAAATGTAAAGATATCGTTGGAAGTTAAAAATGCATGTTTGTTTTATGGTGATCGATTAGTGATACCTACCATTTTAAGAGAAAAATTTCTTAGGATCCTTCATGAGACACATATAGGCATTGTGCGTATGAAGCTATTGGCGCGTGGTACCATTTGGTGGCCTTCGATCGATTCCCATATTGAAAAATTTGTATCCAATTGCTATGTTTGTCAGCAAACACAGAATCGAGGCAAAGATTGCCCAAATTTTACATGGCCAATTACCACATATCCATTTGAACGGATTCATATTGATCTTTTTAACTTCCAAGATACGGAGTTTTTGATAGTAGTAGATGATTTCTCAAAATGGATTGAGGTTTTCATTTTGCCGAAAACCACAACAATTTTTGTGATAGATAAAATGAAGCAAATTTTTTCAGTTTTTGGATTTTGCAACGTATTAGTAAGCGATAACGGTCCCCAATTTCGCAGTGAGGAATTTCACATTTTTCTAAAATGTAACGGCATAAAACAGATGTTTAGCCCAGCCTACCACCCTCCAAGTAATGGATTGGCAGAAAGAGGTGTGCAAACAGTTAAACGGAGTTTAAAAGCATACTTTTTATCAGAAAATAAGAAAACGATATCGATGCAAAATATAATTCTAAACTTTCTTTTTAAATATCGGAATACACCAACCACAGTTACTGGCATTTGCCCAAGTGAAATAATATTAGCTTACAAGCCAAAGACACTTTTGTCGTATTGTAATACTCAAACGGTTTCAAATATAATTCCAAATACCTTTTCTTATAAAGAAAAGAAAAATTTCGAGAATAGCAAAAAGATAGAGAAATATGATTTAAAAGAAGGGGAAAAGGTATTATATTTGAATCCAAACACAAATTCTTTCGCAAAATGGGTAAGAGCAACAATTTGTAAAAAGATATCAAATTCATTATACTTAGTAGAAGTAAATAGAAGAAGACGTGTAGCTCATAGAAATCAATTGAAGTTATATAAAAAAGAAATTATTTTACCAGTGTTAAAGTCAAGTAATAATGAAGAAGGAATAAGCGATGAAGAATTTTTTGATGCTGAAGAATCTGAAGTAGATGTTACTAACATTCCAGAACCTACCCCTTTAAAAGAAAGGCTAAGAAAACATGCTCCAATAAATTAGAAAACATAAATTAAAAAAAAAATTGAATTGAAAGATTTGGAATTTAAATATTGAAAAACAAAAATAAATATAGAGTATGAATTATATCCAATGAATAAAAATGTAATCATATTTGTTAATATATATCTATATCTTTGAAATAATTTTATATAAGAAAAATTAAAACTATTTTGAAAAAAGGAGGAGATGTTAAGTTGTATAAACTCAATGTCATTACCATTGTAATAACCCTTTTTATGATCACCAAAAACCGGTATTTATTATTATTACCAACCTACTATACACACTTTGATACAAACATACAAATGTATACTGGTATATCACTAAACATCAACAATAGCTTTGTAAGTAGGCAACATCATGTTTGTTCCGCTATGTTTAACTCACTCGTTCTTTTGTAATTGAAATGTGCAGAAGTAAATAAAGAACAAATAAGTAAAAGACATATCAAAGATTATTATTTTTCAATTGGTATTGTTGTGTATTATGTAGTGTAGTGTGTTATTAGGGCTGTTTTCTTTTTGCACTGGATACAACATTTGTATGGGCTATCCAGAACATCGTTGCACTGGTGTTCTATCCAGAACATCTCATCAGTGCAAGTCGCGCCGATCTTGCCAGATTGTGTTTTGATAAAGTGACGCTTCATCGATTCACAATAGCTCTTTATTGTGACGAATTTATCGAAAAACATGAAATTCAAAGTGGTATAGTGTCATAAATAATCGCAGCAGTAAATATTTATAACTAATAGGAGCATTTCATACATTAAAAATGCAAGATTTCAATTCTTTTCTGTGATTGTTTTTGAACAGCTGATGACAGTGTTGCATATTTTTGGAGATGTCCTGGATAAACGAGTACTCTGTTTTCTTTTAAACCTTCACGGCTTAGGGTATCCAGTGCTAAAAGAAAACAGCCCTATTATATATTTTAATTTGACGAAAATGAATAAATTATACAAAATTCATAGAATTTTGGCTTTGACTTTCAATTTGAAGTGGGTATATCATTCATACAAATTTTGGTTGAAAAGTATTTGCAACGATGTTAATTTTTAATTTGAATCGCATCCAAAATTGTTTGTGAAGTTATTGAGTAGCGACGCATTTCAATTTGAGGATAACACTTGAGAAATTATTGCTAATGTGTTGAATTTTACTGTTGAGGGTTATGTCTGTTTTTTGTTGAGAACGCAATTTTCTCAACAATTTCTCACTTTGAATATTACACTAATCCTTTGAAAAATTGTTGAAATTTAGCATTTTTTTGGTGTTGTTCAGTGTCAATTATAAACATGAGTATGAAGCTCTTGTGATAATTCTACAAACAATCAATAAAATCGTCTTCAATCCCGTATGGAACTATCCTGCCAACATTTTTTGAATTTGGGGGCGCACGGATGAAAAAGACTGTTTTTCATATGTTTGGCTATAAACATTATATGTTTGGAACACAAATTTTTAAACACAATATTTTTGAGTGCAAGCGTATAATGTTCATAAACTAGCATAACATGTTTGGGACATATATGTTAATATGTTAGAACATATTATGTTTGGGACATAAAATGTTTGTTAATATAATATGCTTGGATGCAAACATATATTAATTTAGAAATAGCCTATAAACATATATGTGTTTAGTAGCTTGGAGCGCTATTTAACAGGGAGCGATATTGAATTAAGTTGGTGGTTGTTGCTTGTTATTACAAAATTAACATTTTATTTTTCCTTGGGCAATTGATCAGCTACTTCTTTGATCCTTACAAACCGTGTGGTCCGCTGCTCGAATCCCCGTCCCGCAAAAGGTAAAATTAAAATAAAAAAAATCATACAATTGAATTTCTTCTACAATGTTTGTGTTACAGAAAAAGGTGCTAAGAACTAAAAAATCTCGTGGAAGTGAGAAAGATGTGGGGGAATATACAATTGGGCAGAAACAAAATTTTGAGCATTCAGGTCGAAAACCTATGTTGTTAGCACCTATATTACCTGTTTATTTTCATAATTCATTATGATTGTAAATATATAAACAAATAAATAAATAAAATTTTGAGCACAATATTGTTTGGGAGAATTTTTTTAAGCATATAATATTTTTGGGTGCAAAATGCTTCCAAACATATTATATGTTCACATAATAACATATTGTTTTTTGAAAGACAACATTATTGAATTTGGATGCAAAAATACAAAATGTTTGGAACTTAGACTACCCAAACATATATTGTTTAGACCAAAATGCTTTCAAACATATTATATATTGGAAGAGATCAAACATATAAATGTTTGGGCAATACCCAAAAATATATATGCTTGAAGCAAAATATGTTTGGGAGTATATGTTACAGACGCGATTTTTTGTGAGCGTGCGCTTCTGAAAATCCCCACTACGTCGAAAAGCGCCGTCACTATTGAGAAGTTGTACCACGCCAAGTTACTACGAAGTTTCTCATCAGTGCAATTATTAGGTGCCTATTTAGATCAATTTCGAAGGACGCCAATAAGAACCCCTGCAAACTATCAGAAAAAGTGAATTTTAAGGTAATTGTAGAAGAATCATTGTGGTCAAGTAAAACACGATTGTGTAGATGTTTATTGATTTGATTAAACATTTATAATTTCTTATAAATATAACATTTTTCGGTTTATCTCATCACATTTAACATAATTTTTTGCATTAATAAAATAATGATGTTGAGTTGATGAGATGTTGAGCGACAAATCCGATTGTGTCGAACACGACTGTCGCGGGGACGTGTTGGCATAAAATCAAAACAACTTTGATTTTTTCTGGTTGGGTGGTACAAATCATTGAGTGTAAAGGTTGAATTACACACCATGCGTCAATCCGTGCGTTGGTGGAAGGGTTGATATTTTCTGTTTGTGGCAGACTATTCGAGCTTTTGATTTCAAAGACAAATTTCAACTCTTCAATCATCGGACGCATTGTAAGCATTGAGCGCATGGTATGTAATTCTACCTTAAGGGGATGTTCGACAAACATAATCAAAGACAAATTTATTTTTACATTAAAAACAGGCATTTCTGCAATGAAATTAATGATGGATCGCCAATTCTGGTTGAAAATTAAAGAAATACATAAATCTAAACCAGTATTGTGGCAAAAACTTGGAAAAATTCCACTTCCAATCAATGGGGAACCAGGCGACAAGTATTTTAAATTCATCAAGTAATTTGTAATATATTAAATGTGGATTACTTCAGGAATCATTGTTTTGACACATATACCAGGATTTTTTTTATTATTTTCTTCCATTTTTTCAGTAAAAAATGGTTTCACCCATAAATCTTCGTACAACTTCATTGTTTGTTTATGCTTCTTCTTATTTTTTCATGTTGTCATCACATTTGTTCGTGCAGTGTAAGGGCAAAACTTGAACGAACACACAACAAATAGACGAACCTCTGTCGGAGTGTTTATCCGACCGTCTAAGGTCCGCTTAACGAATCAACATCGATATTTTTGCTACAGAAAATCCGTGATGCATTGTTATCGATTGTTTATTTATACTTTTCTAAAATCTTATTTAGACTTTTATTATTATGTCTGTTTGCGTACTTTTCCAGTAAACGAATGACTTCCAGTAAAAATTTGCGATAATTATCAAAAATGATCGGATTCTCGAACGGAGCTATTATTGTTTTCTATTTTGTTTATATGGTATTGTTATTGATTATTTTAAATTTTATGTTATCAGTTGGTAGTGGTTGTTTTCCTATTTATACCAAAAACAATAGAGGAAAATGGGAAATTGGCCGACGTCATACCAAAAAGTTCATTTACGGTGTTCGATACACACACGTTCATTCATTTTTAATTTGCAATATTTTTTGTTAAAAACTCACAAGTTTTGTGAAAAATAATAATGAGACACATTTGACCGATTTTTCTACGTCATTCCCTGATATAAATTTCTTTTTATTCTTAGTTTAAATGGAAACTAAGGAAAATGGGATATTGGCCGACGTCATACCAAAAAGTTCATTTACGGTGTTCGATACACACACCCTGCCAGCATTTCAAAGTTCCATTTCATCCTCATCGCTACCACAGACTCGTAAGTGACACTGCAACAATCGCCACTGTGATAGTATTTTGCCATCACTATTCGCATGAAAGTACTTTGCCATCACTATTGTTACAAGAGCCATTTTATATTTTGTGAAACACCAAGCACATCTAGCTTCTTATAATTTATTTAAATAAAAATGATAATGACCCTGCCAGCATTTCAAAGTTCCATTTCAACCTCATCGTTACCACAGACTCGTAAATGTCACTTCAACCATCATGAAAAGGTACATCAAAAAGTACATGCAAGTAATTTGCCATCCCTACTGTTAAAAAAGCCATTTTTTTGTGAAACGCCAAGCGCAACCAGCTTGTTATATTTTAATTAAATAAAAACGAAAATAAAGTTCTGAAAACATAGATTATACGCTTAAAATTGTGAAAGGTATATTGGTGAACAATTTGGTGATTTTCCAAATGGAATAAAGTGATTGTTTTTCAGATATTTTACAGACACGCTGCCTCCATGGAATAAAAACACTGGTTGATAGACGCAGCAACATGTAACTCGCTACTTGTAACTCAACATCATCATTAATGCCAAAAATTATGTTAAATATAATGTGATAGTGGTATAAATGTTATATTTTTAAGAATTTGTAAATGTTTAATCAAATTAATAAATATCTAAACAAACGTGTTTTACTCGACCACAATGATTCTTTTACAACTATCTTAAAATGCACTTTTTCTGATTGTTTGGAGGGTCCCTTATTGGCGTCGTTCTAAATTGATCTATAAAGGCACCTAATAATTGCACTCATGCGAAACATTTTTGTAGTAACTTGGCGTGGTACAACTTCTCAATAGTGACGGCGCTTTTCCGACGAGTTTTTGATGTCGTATATGATTGTTTTCGACGTAGTGGGGATTCTCAAAAGAGTCCCCAAATTCAAAAAATGTTGGCAGGGGAAGTGCTGAAAAGATAGTTATTTCGCTTAAAATTGTGAAAGGTATATTGGTGAACAATTTTTGACTTTCCAAATGGAATAAAGTGATAGTTTTTCAAATATTTTTCCAGACACGCTGCCTCCATTGGAAATAAAAGCACTGGCTGATAGACGCTACAACATGTAACTTGCAACTTGTAACTCAACATCAATCTTTTATTAATGCATAAAAATATGTTAAATGTGATGTTATAGTCGTATAAATGTTATATTTATGAGAATTTATAAATGTTTAATAAAATCAATAAACATCTAAACAATCGTGTTTTACTTGACCACAATGTTTCTTTTACAACTATCTTAAAATGCACTTTGTCTGATTGTTTGAAGGGGCTCTTATTGGCGTCCTTCTAAATGTATCCAGAAGGGCACCTAATAATTGCACTCATGCGATTATTAGGTGCCTAATAATTGCACTCATGCGACTATTAGGCGTGGTACAACTTCTCAATAGTGACGGCGCTTTTCGGAGGAGTTTTGGATATGGTATATGACTGTTTTCGATGTAGTGGGGATTCTCAGAAGCGCCCCCAAATTCAAAAAATGTTGGCAGGGCACTTTCATTCATTTTTAATTTGCAATATTTTTTGTTAAAAACTCACAAATTTTGTGTAAATAATAATGAGACACATTTGACCGATTTTTCTACGTCATTCCCTGATATAAATTTCTTTTTATTCTTAGTTTAATTTGTGGAACAAAAAATCATAAACGACACGTTTGCATTGAACGTCGTCAATGGTTTGATACTCTCTGCTGCTATTTTCCTTCTTCTTCTTCAATTGTTTTTGATTTATACGACTTCATTATCATACCATGATGATAATACTGTTTTAATTTTATCTGCAATTTCAAGTGGCAACATTACACGTCGAATGACATTTGGGAGTCGATAATAGCGGTGCAATTCAGTGGTGACTCAGTGAAAGGGGAATGTAATTGCTGTCAATTTCTTGATCTAATGCTAAAAACTAAATAAAATTGTAATTAAATATATTATATATACAAGTAGAATAAATATTGATTTGGTGTCGTTACGAAGTGCAATTCAAAAAGGCAGGTTTTATAAAATCATAGGATAAAATAACGAAATTCGGAACTAGACAACTTGCATTGCAACTGGGGAGATACGCAAGCAAAAAATTCAATCAACCAACCCAGCCCTAATACGCAAGCAACATTACTTTTACATTTTTTACCCACACTAAGTTATCATAAAGAATACGACAAGTCCAGAAAATAATAATTAGTAAAAGGTCAGCAAACTTTAGAAGCAATTACAGGAAGAAGAAAGCAATAATTACGAACTTTTCTTTGTAAACCTGTTAAGTGGAGCCTAAAAACAAAATGTCATCCGGCGATTTCGGAAACCCATTGCGGAAATTTAAACTTGTGTTCTTGGGTGAGCAAAGTGTGGGAAAAACATCTTTAATAACAAGATTTATGTACGACAGCTTTGACAACACTTATCAAGCAACAATAGGCATTGATTTTCTCTCGAAGACTATGTACTTGGAAGATCGTACAGTGCGTTTGCAATTATGGGACACTGCCGGACAAGAAAGGTTCCGCTCCTTGATTCCCTCCTATATACGTGATTCAACAGTAGCTGTTGTGGTTTATGATATTACCAATGCAAATTCATTCCACCAAACTTCCAAATGGATTGATGACGTGCGTACCGAAAGAGGTAGTGATGTTATTATCATGCTGGTCGGCAATAAAACAGATCTCTCTGACAAACGACAAGTATCTACGGAGGAAGGTGAACGCAAAGCGAAGGAGCTTAACGTCATGTTTATAGAGACAAGTGCCAAAGCAGGCTATAATGTCAAACAGTTGTTTCGACGTGTGGCCGCAGCCTTACCGGGAATGGATTCCGCGACAGAGAACAAGCCAAACGAAGATATGCAAGAAATCACACTGGATACACAGAAAGAGACAAAGGACCCCGAAGGAGGCTGTGCTTGCTGAATGCTGCTACTAGTTTATTATCTTTGTTCCGTTTTTGTTCTCACTGCATATAATCAATGACAACGTCTCATTTTCCTAGACCCTGTGATGATCACAGGCAGATATCAACAGTATGAACATTGCTTCATTTGTAATTACCCGATTTCAATTTAAACGTAAACTGAAAATAAGACTTGGTGAAACTTAATTTTTTTCTTTTTTTTTTTTATTAGTAAAGTAGCTAAAAAAACTCCCAGAAACAAAAAGTAACACTGATTTTAATGAAAGAAATGTGTGTGTGGAGTTATCTTAAAAAATTGAATAACTTGCAATATTTTATAGCCATTCATATTTAAACTCATCACATGCTCACACATTTATAACATTAAACATTTTCAAATTTTTTGGTCTTTTTGAAACTACACACACATTTTATATATTCTTACATTCATTTTACTATATATATTTTTTAATATACAAATAATATTTAAGTTTATTTATAAAGTAACATAAATAATTATAACATTGAAAAATAATGGAAATCCCTTAAATAAAATTAAAGAAATAACATATTCTTGAAAGAGACATACATTTCTTTATTCATTTATTTTTTTTTTATTCCCAAAAATCATGGAGAAAGAATATCGAGGATAAAATCAACAAGTACCTCAAACAACTTTGCAAGCCTGCACCAATGAAAATCGATCGTTTCATATAAGTAAATCTGAACCATTTGGAAAGCTCTGTCAACAATAAAAAAATATTTTCTGTTTAAAAAAATCGAAAATTCTAATTACCTATGGTTAGAAAATTTGGTGGGATCAGAATAATACTATTCAGCTTCAACTGATAGCTGGACATACAACAGCTTTCTTAATGATAGTTATGCTGTTCAACATATTTCCACCTACAGGTCACCTTACACGAAGTGCTAATAATTCAAACGACCATATTATTTATGAGAATAAAAATTTTATTCATATATTGAAATAAAAAACAAAAAATCTCGAAATAATTTAAATATCCAAATCAACTGACTTGCACGATATGACAACTATTTTGCTTTGGTTTAAGATTATGAGCATTTTTGGAAATTGTAAGGCTTTACTTTACGCTCGCTTTTCAATTTATCTTGTATTTTTCACTGAACATTTTCAGATTGTTAGCCATTTGATTTCGTTGAGTAGTAAAGTTCCAACCATTTTAGTTGTTGGTGCAGTTTTTTAACCCTTCCATGGTAGTTGACAACGCTACCAGTAATATAATAACGATTTGTGTGTTTGATAAATATCTGTTAATTAAATTTCCGATGAATAAGCAGGCGAAGTCAATTAGCTGCTATAGACCATGTAATTCGACACCACTGGGATTTTTTGTATGTATATAAGGCTGGAATCGAATGGGCTAAAAGATGCTATAAGTCGAAACATAGAACCTCAATTATGCCTTACAATCACCGAATTTCTGATCATAAGATACCATATTAGAAAAATAAAATCATTTTACAACTAAGTAATTTAGTTTTATTCAAAATCTACCTCATAATACTGTTAGCTCTAAACCCTAAATGTGAATAATAAGTTTGGGTTTAGCCGCAAAATTAAATATGTAAAAACAATTATATATTTTTGTAGCAAATTCTGTTATAAATTATTGGGACAGGATTCAAAGCAATACAATTTGACCTTCCAAACTGATTTCAACACATAAAAGCCTATATACCATATATGCCGATGATGTTCAAGTTAGTGTTAGTTTCAATTATTATTACTAACATTTTACTTGTCGCCGAATGTGATGATAATGCAATATAATGGCATTGTGTCGTTGTAAGCATTGCGTATTGAAAAAATTATCTTATCTCATGAGTACCGTGTTCTACTGAACTATATACTTGATATCGATATATGTATACCCCTTTTTTGCCTATTCCAACAATATATAACTTTATTGATAAAATAATAGAAAAAAACGATGACATTTAAAATGAAATCAATTGGGTTCGTTTGTCAAAAGTATTCTAAACATGCCGTAGGCGTACATGTTTAAAGAATATTAACAAGATTGCAAGTAAAATTAAATAGTGTCTGCTATTTTTATTTTATAGTTCAGTACTATAAATAGACATTTGTCTATTGCAAATGTGACCGAATGCAATCTGTAAACAAGGTTTGCAGTTTTACCAAATAATTGAAAAACAAACAAAACGAATGGAGATAGAGGAAGCTCGCTCAAAAACAAACCAAGCCAGCTGCATACAAATCGATGATTTGACTTTGCCAAAGGAAAAAGAGATATGCTTGCAAATTTGTTTAGGCAGTAGCCTACTATCAAATCTTTTTTTCGGGAGGTTCAAGTGTAGTTCACTTTGGGTTGAGTGAATTACCCGAATTTATTCTTATAATTGGTTGATAGTTTTGCTGCAAGTAGAGGATGCTGATGAGGAATGTGGTAATTCCGAAACGTGCGTCCATCCAACCATCTTGCAGTCTATAGGGCTTTGCCCAAATAAATTTGACAAAAATTCTTTTCCTCTGTGGGTTAAGCTACACTTGTAGTTTAGTCAATGTATGGTTTTAAGCTGAAATAAAAAAAAACAACAACAATGCTTAAAGAACAAAACTAAATTTTTCTATAGAAATAACTGCGAACTGCTTTGCATTCTTAGGGCTATATACATATCTACTTTTAAGAATTTAGGGTAAATATTAAGAATTCATTTCATTTATTATTCTCCAAAGTAATATACACAAAGCCAAACCTGGCCCAATTAACAATATATTACAGATTTATGTGGTAATAAACTAACTACAATAACAGGTTTATTAAGAAAAAATATTTTAAAAAAATCAATAAGAATTTAATAACAATTAGGTTAGGTTAGGTTAAAGTGGCAGCCCGATTAAATTTCAGGCTCACTTAGACTATTCAGTCCATTGTGATACCACATTTAACTAAAAGTACCTATTACATATGGGCACTTCTAGTCTTAACCACTGAACCTTCTCTATTATTTACTTTTGTGGAACCAACCAGATTGCTCCAAAAACATTAACAAACTGCTTAAGTTAACGTTTTCCAGGTCAGCCAGTAATCTAAAGCTATATGCTCCTAAAATTCGCTTACGCCTTACACAAAAAGCAGGACACTCACACAAGAGGTGTTTAATTGATTCCTTTTCCTCCACGTCATGACAGCTTATACAATAGTCATTATACTTCGCACCTATAGTTTTTGCAAATTCGCCTATCAGGCAGCGACCCGTTATAGCAGATATTAGGAGTGCTATCTGACGCCTTGAGAACACTAGCATATCTAGTGTGCGGTTTAAGTTTAAATGGGGCCATATTTGATTGGTGTCGTTACAACCCTTGCAATTTTCCCATCGAATATTGGCCATCATAACAGCCTTCTCACGCAGTAAGAGCTTGCAGGTGGCCAGAGGCATACCAACAGATTCTAGTTCCCCTGGAATATGTAAGGTAGTTCCTAGCCTTGCTAACACATATGCTTCACAGTTCCCCGGTATGTTCCTATGACCAGGCACCCATATTAGGTGAATATTGTACTGCTCAGCCATCTCGTTGAGAGATTTGCGGCAGTCTATGGCCGTTTTTGAGTTAAGGAACACAGAGTCCAAGGATTTTATTGCAGGTTGACTGTCTGAGTATATATTAATGCCAATATTTGTTGGAACATTACTTCTCAGCCAATTCATCACCTCTCTTATTGCCAATATTTCAGCCTGAAAAACACTACAGTGATTAGGTAATCTTTTCGCTATTCGAATTTCCAGATCTTTAGAATATACTCCGAACCCCACTTGTCCATTCAATTTGGAGCCATCAGTATAGAAATCTATATATCTTTTATTCCCCGGGGTCTGTGTACACCACGCCTCACTGTTGGGAATTAGAGTTTCAAACTTTTTGTCGAAAAGTGGTTTTGCCAGGGTGTAATCCACTACGTTAGGCACATCTGGCATTACTTTGAGGACCGAACTATGACCGTACATTTTTTCCGACCACAGCGATAGCTCGCGCAACCGCACAGCCGTTGTTGCAGCTGACTGTTTGGCCAAAATGTCTAAAGGCAATAGATGTAGCATGACATTAAGGGAGTCTGTTCCTGTCTTACTAAATGCGCCTGAGATACATAAGCTCGCCATACGCTGAACTTTATCTAAACAAGTCGGTTTCTGAAGTGCCGGCCACCAGACTACAACACCATATAGCATTATAGGTCTAACCACTGCCGTGTATAGCCAATGCACAATTTTTGGTCTTAGTCCCCAATTTTTCCCTATTGCCTTTTTGCACGAGTACAAAGCTACCGTGGCTTTTCTCGCCCTCTCTTCAATATTAAGCCTAAAATTCAGCTTCCTGTCCAAAATAACGCCAAGGTATTTTGCACACTCACCAAAGGGAATTTCAGTACCCCCTAAGGAAATGGGCCTAACCGTGGGAGTTTTGCGATCTTTGCAGTACATGACTATTTCTGTCTTTGCTGGATTTACACCAAGACCATTATCTTTCGCCCATTTCTCAGTCATCCGGAGAGCTCTCTGTATAATATCTCTGATTGTGGATGGGAATTTTCCCCTGACTGCTAGCGCCACATCATCTGCGTATGCCACCACTTTTATCCTTTCTTTTTCTAGAGAAACCAGAAGGTTGTTTATAGCAACATTCCAAAGAAGAGGTGATAGAACTCCTCCTTGGGGAGTGCCTCTGTTCACATACCTTTGTATGTTTGCTTTCCCTAGTGTGGCTGAAATACGTATCTTTATTAGAAGTTCGTCTAACAGCCTAAGTATACCTGGATCAACATTCAGAGTTGTCAGTCCATTTAATATCGAGCTCGGATGGACATTATTGAACGCCCCTTCGATGTCTAGAAACGGCACGATTGTGTATTCTTTGACAGATAGTGAGCTTTCAATAAAGCTGACCAGTTCATGCAATGCGGTCTCAGTAGACCTGCCCTTCGAGTATGCATGCTGTCGTTTCGAGAGCAAACTTGAATCCACGCTAGTTCTAAGATACATGTCTATCATCCTCTCCAGGGTCTTAAGTAGGAATGAGGATAAGCTGATTGGTCGGAAATCCTTCGCACTCGAGTGAGAGGCTTTTCCTGCTTTAGGTATGAAGACGACTTTTGTTTCCCTCCACTTTTCTGGAATATATGCTAAGTTTACACATTGTTTATATATCACCGTCAACCAGGGGATAATTCTTTCAACCACTGCCTGTAACTCCGCCGGAGTAATTCCATCAGGTCCGGGGGATTTGAATGGTCCAAAGCTATTTAAAGCCCATTTTATTCTAGATTCCGACACAATTTCCTCGATAGGAAATGATCGCCGAGCCTCTGTTACACCGCCGGAACATGGTTCAACCGTCTGATTTCCAGGGAAGTGTGTGTCCAAAAGTACCTCCAACGTCTCCTCACTGGACGTTGTCTAATTTCCCTCCGATGTTTTAATGAAACCTGGAGCGGTGTTAGTGGATGCTAGTACCTTCCTGTTGAGACCTTCTCAGTTCTCGTTTATATTCTCTCAGATTCATCTTGTAAGTGTCCCAATCCTCCGGAGCTCTTGTGGACTTTGCTTTGTTAAAGAGCTTCCTGCAGGATTTCCTCATATTACTTAACTCCGTAGTCCACCATGGCGGCCGATTTTTTCCCCTTGGCTTTCCTCTAGGGCAAGCAGCTTTCAGTGAAATGTTGAAGGCCTTCGTAATCCGCTCCACTGCGTGTTCGATATCTTGCACAGTGCTCATATTTGTATCCGGCATTTCCGGTATCATCAAATTGAACGATTCCCTATACCTATTCCAATCAGCATTCCTAACATTTGGCGGAAATATGGTCTTTGAAGTACGAACAGCCAATCTGAAACTGATGTAGCGATGATCTGAGAAGCTATGTTCCCTCAAAACTTGCCACTCAGATATCTTATCATTCAGTTCCGGAGAGGTCAACGTTACGTCCAAAACCTCTTGTCTGTTCCTGGTGACGAAGGTTGGTGCATCTCCCTTATTGCAAACTACCAGGTTAGTACGCAAAATAAACTCTATTAGCGACTCTCCCCTTGCATTAGTATCACTACTTCCCCAAATACTATGATGTGCATTTGCATCGCATCCCATAATGAGTTTTGTCTTTGTTTTTAGTGACTCCTCAACTAAGGTCTTAACGGCACAGGGTGGCATATCCCTATCATGTCCCATGTAGACCGAAGATACCCAATATTTGCATGTGGATATCTCTAGACTGGCTACGACAGTGTCTGCATTGCTCAATGAAGGAAGCAGAAACAAGTTTAGTTCGTTTTTAGCAATTATACATGCTCGATTTATATCGTTACCGGTATTATGCAAAAGTTTGAAACCCGGAGTGCTTAATTCACAGATCTTGTTCTTATATATGTATGGTTCTTGAATAAGAACTATATCTATGTCTCCTTTCATAAGGAGAACTTTTAAGGCAGCACAAGCGGCCTTACAATGGTGAAGATTTATCTGGAGGAACCATAGAACCATCCAAATTTTCAACCACCGTCACATCAGCCGCTTCAATTGAGTCATCAAGGGCTTCCTCTTCACAGATCTCTCTCGCAACAATCCGCGGTTCAGCTTTGGTGAGGCTTGAGCCTGTAGAAACTTCCCGCATATGATTTTCGCCATAGTCTGCAGGTTTTATGTCTCCTTCGGCTTCGCTAGGAGATTTTTTCACTGCTGACTCTACCGGAGGCTTGTCCGTTTCGGTATCCTTTGGCTGATCGCTTTTGTATACCTTCATATGGATATCATGAAAGCCATAACTTACGCGTCCTTGGGTCTGGGCTAGATGTGGCAGCGACTCTATGTTTAATATAAACACCGCATGTCGTCTTGGTCCATCCACCTCATCCAAACGACCAACCTTCCAATCGGCGGTTGGAAGATCTGGGTTACATTCTTTTAGTCTCTCTAATATTGACTCAGGATCAGGAGGGTTTGCCGGTATCCATGCATGTGCTCTAGGTTTAGCCGGTATGTCTTTTTTATCGACTAACTCCAAAGCGGCTCCTTCCCAAACTTCACCAATTAGCATCAATGCAGCTTTAAAGCAATCCATAGACCTCTGGTCTGCAAAAGCTATTAACTTATACCGTCCTTGATACCATCCAGCATCTTGCTGTCGAGGACTTGGTCCGGGAAACTTTTTTCGCACCTCTGAGTAGACACCAGACATCGCGTTCTCAATTTCCCCCCATTTTTGCCTTGGAATCATACCGTCCAATGCTCCTTTATTAATAATAGCCATCACAAGGCTGTCTTTTGCAACTGAGGCAAACGATCTTTGATCCCGTTTAGAGGATGGTAGCTCATCCGGTGATCGTTCCCTTTTTCCAGCTTCAAGAATTCCTTGAGCCCATTTTAAGGAATCGCTTTGCTTAGCCGACAACGTGTTTGGGTCGACTGATCCTAATTTCTTTAGGATAAACAAAGCATTTCTTCGTTCCTTGAAACCCTTTCGAGAGGGATTGCCTCCTTTTGATGTCGCCACCTTAGAAAAGGTTCGACTTGCCAAAGTGTCACCGCCAGTCGACCCGTCTACAGGTCGACTAATTGGGCCTGACTCTTGGTCGCTGCCCAAATTTATAACTTCAGTCGTTACCCGTCCACTGGGCCCTGAAGTTAGCAACCCAGTGGATGACTTTGAATTTCGCTGCATGGTG
Organism: Haematobia irritans; assembly: GCF_050003625.1. Classification (NCBI taxonomy): domain Eukaryota; kingdom Metazoa; phylum Arthropoda; class Insecta; order Diptera; family Muscidae; genus Haematobia; species Haematobia irritans. The sequence goes on along the minus strand of NC_134398.1, from coordinate 121,844,383 downwards.
GTTTATTATTTCCACCACACGTGAAATTCGTAATAAGTACTTATTACGATGAAATACAGCATCTCTCACTACATATTCAAAGAGCTTGGATAATGAAGGCAAAACACTAATTGGCCTCAAATTCTCCACATTAAACGAGCCTTTACTCTTAGGAACAGGTACCACCTTAGCGACTTTCCATGCATCCGGATATTTACATGTCAGAAATATGATATTATTCTGCAATTCTGTTTTGAATTTGTATATTTTTAGTAGACTGTAGTGTAGTCTGTGTAATTTTGTTATAATTGGCCATGGGGCTTTGAAATTACAAATAAAGTATGAATGAATGTATGAAAAAAAATTTTGACAAAATTTTCTATAAATTTCAAATAAAATTTTGATAAAATTTTCTAGAAAAACAAAATTTTCTATAGAAATAAAATTTTGACAACATTTTCTATAGAAATAAAACTTTGACAAAATTTTCTATAGAAAAAAAAAAATTTTTTTCATTCGTTTCATTTTGTTGTTGTTGTTTTTTTCCTTTAATCATTGTTGTTGTTGTTTTTGATTTCAGCTTAAAACCATGCATTGACTGATCTACAAGTGTAGCTTAACCAAAAGAGGAAAAGTATGTTTGTCAAATTTATTTGGGCAAAGCCCTATAGACTGCAATATGGTTGGATGTACAGCTGTTTCGGAATTACCACATTCCTCATCAGCATCCTCTACTTGCAGCAAAACTATCAACCAATTATCAGAATAAATTCGGGTAATTCACTCAACCCAAAGTGAACTACACTTGAACCTCCCGAAAAAAAGATTTGATAGTCGGCTACTGCCTAAACAAATTTGCAAACATATCTCTTTTTCCTTTGGCAACGTCAAATCATGTATTGGAATGCAGTTGGCTGGGTTTGTTTTTGAGCGTGCTTCCTCTATCTCCATTCGTTTTGTTTGTTTTTCAAAGACAAAATATTAAACTAAATTTTTGTTGCATGTATTTGGAAACTTTAACGCAAAACAGCATACTAAACAATGTTGGGAGAAGTAGGATAGAAGACAAAGTTTGTAATCGACTGTTTTCACTTTCTCGTCAAACTTTTGCCGTGTAAGCAGACTATTCTTCTGAGCATAACACACCAAAGTCTTATAAAAAAGCGAATTATTTGCGAATTTATTTCGGCATAAGCCGGCTATCATACAAAACCTTTTTTCGGAAGGTTCAAGTGTGGTTCATTGTTGGGTTTAATGATCTGCCTGAATTTATTCTGATAATTGGTTGATAGTTTTGCTGCAAGTAGAGTATGCTGATGAGGAATGTGGTAATTCCGAAACGCGCGTCCATCCAATCATCTTGCAGTCTATAGGGCTTTGCCAAACATTCTTTTCCTCTGTTGGTTAAGCTACACTTGTAGTTTAGTCAATGTATGGTTTTAAGCTGAAAAAAAAACAAAAATTTTACTTCTATAGAAAATTTTGTCAAAATTTTATTTCTATAGAAAATTTTGTCAAAATTTTATTTCTATAGAAAATTTTGTCAAAATTTTAATTCTATAGAAAATTTTGTCAAAATTTTAATTCTATAGAAAATTTTGTCAAAATTTTATTTCTATAGAAAATTTTGTCAAAATTTTATTTCTATAGAAAATTTTGTCAAAATTTTATTTCTATAGAAAATTTTGTCAAAATTTTATTTCTATAGAAAATTTTGTCAAAATTTTATTTCTATAGAAAATTTTGTCAACATTTTATTTCTATAGAAAATTTTGTCAACATTTTATTTCTATAGAAAATTTTGTCAAAATTTTATTTCTATAGAAAATTTTGTCAAAATTTTATTTCTATAGACAATTTTGTCAACATTTTATTTCTATAGAAAATTTTGTCAACATTTTATTTCTATAGAAAATTTTGTCAACATTTTATTTCTATTTATGAATTACCTCTTAGTTGGAAAGGAATATTTTGAAAAATTTACCAAACTTAAAAAATTCTATCAATCTACCACACAGTAAAAAATCTAACATTTTTGGTAGAATTCTACCAACTGTGGCAACCGTGAAAGCAATACCTTTCTAACTCCAAGAGCAAATGTCCAAAACAAGCGACGACATCAGGTAACAAGTCAGTCCTTGATCTTGTTTTGTTGACTTACCTACATTGTTTTTCTTTCACCACAAAATATAACATATTCTGCCAAGGGATATTGCATTTTATTGCTGTCCGTATTAATTTGAATTCATATAACTTTACTTTGCTTTGGGATATACGGACCTATATGTCTTTCAATTTTAGTGTTATATAATAAAAATCCTTTTTTACTCCTCCAAAGTTGCACTCTTTGTAGGATAGCCATGCATGGGTATGTATTTTTATGTAATAAATAAGAACGAATTAACATTTTTTATGAGATATTTAGAAATTGTCTTCATTGGTGATGAATTCATCACGTATTTTTTTTAATTTAGAAATCATGTCGGCTATAGACACTTCACCATGGACTTTATTATCACGTGTACGTACATTGACCGTATTCGAAGTACGTTCCTTTTCCCCAACAACCAAGATGAAGTTAAACTGGGCTAATTGAGCATTACGAATTTTTTTATTCATCGTATCACCTGCATCACAATCGGCTTCGACCATGAAACCGGCAGAGTGTAGTTGGTCACGTACGGATTGTGCATATTCATCAAATTGTGGACCGACGGGAACAACCATAACCTGCCGAGGTGACAGCCAGAATGGCCATTTACCCGCATAATTTTCTGTGAGAATGGCAATCATGCGCTCAACTGATCCAAGAATAGCACGATGAATAATTACTGGCCGTTTCTTTTCTCCATCGTCGGCAATATAGTTCAGATTGAAACGGATTGGAAGTTGGAAATCCAATTGGATTGTAGCACACTGATGGGCCCTTTTCAGAGCATCCATTATGGTAATATCTATCTTGGGTCCATAGAAAGCACCATCTCCGGGATTCTCCTTCCAGGGCATACCAAATTCGTCGAGAGATTCTGCTAAAGCTTTTTCAGCATCATTCCATTGTTCCAACTCTCCCAAATACTTCTCCGGTCTTGTCGAGAGTACCAGATTAAAAGAAAATCCAAAAATTGTGTATACATGACGCAAAAAATCTAAACATCCTTTCATTTCGCTCTTTATCTGGTCAGGAGCACAGAATATATGGGCATCGTCTTGTTGGAAGCGACGTACTCTTGTGAGACCAGTCAAAGCACCAGACAATTCGTTTCGATGCAAAACGCCAAAATCTGCCATACGTAAGGGCAATTCACGCCATGAACGATTGCGTACATCAAACATTAAGCTATAAAGAGTATTACAATTTTAGCCCTTCTGTGCGTCGCCGGAGAAATTTCTACTTACCAATGTCCTGGGCAGTTCATAGGTTTTAAGGCAAATGTTTCTTTTTCAGCCTCAAATGAAAACATATTTTCGGCATAATGCTGCCAATGACCAGAGGTTATCCACAATTTTGAGTTGTAGATATTAGGTGTTACCACCTCTTGGAAACCTCTCTTCCTATACTCCGCCTTAATGAAATTCATTAAAGTGTTATATATATGTGCACCGCGTGGTTGGAAAAAGCATGACCCTGGAGACAACTCGTGAAAGAAAAACAATTCTTGTTCCTTGCCAATTTTACGATGGTCACGTTTAGCAGCTTCCTCTTGTAATTTTTCCCACTCTTTTAATTGCTTGGGATCAGGGAAAGAAATACCATAGACACGCTGCAGTGTTTCGGCATCGGATTTACCCTCCCAATATGTAGATGAATTTTTGGTAACCTTCAGTGCCTTTACTTTGCCAGTGTGGCGAACATGTGGTCCACGGCATAAGTCAATTAATGGACCACATTTGTAAACTGTTGTTTTATCAGTAGTTACTTTTTCATTAAGAATACGGCACTTGAACTCGTTGTACTTAAACATTTCCAATAAATCACTTTTCTTCATTTCCAAACGTTCAAATGGCTGTTTTTCCTTTACAATTTGCTTTACCAAACTCTCCATCACGGGATAATCATTGGTAGAAATCTAAAATAAGGCACTGAAGGAATACATTTTTATATAGAAAAAAATTAGCTAAACTTACGCCTTCTCCTTCCAAATACATATCGTAATAAAAACCATCAGCGATTGGAGGGCCATAGCACAAGTGGCCACCATAAATGCGCTCCATAGCTTCACCCATAATATGAGCGGAACTGTGCCAAAACACGGCTTGAGCATCGGGATCATCAAATTTAAGTAAATGCAAAGTGCAGTCATTTTCTAAAACACGATCCAAATCCCATACTTCACCATTGACTTTAGAAATGATGGTATTATCGGCTAAACCTTGGCTAATACCCTTAGCTACGTCATACGGTGTAGTCTCCCATGATGTTCCATCAACTTGTTTGCCATCTGGAAGCGTTATTTTAATTGGATTCCTTGGTTTGGAAGCTAATTCAGCAAGGTACTCAGCTTTACATTTCTCCCATAAAGCATTGCGTTCTTCAATATAAGCCGGCCACGGGTTGAGTTCTTTAACTAAATACAAACGAAAGTGAATGAAAAAAAGATGCAACAATGCGAAGAATATTTTTAGACTATTTAAAATGTGGAAAGTTTTAATAACAACTTTTCGGGTTTTACTAAGTTTGAATTTTTCTTAATTTTGAAATTAGATTGTCGATTCGAATTTTTAAAAATAGAAATTAATTTTTGGTAAATTATGGGAACTACAATTTTTTTCGAATTCGGAGGTCCACATTTTGAAGTAAATAAGTGAAACCCGTTAAAACTTGACTGTTTAACTTATGGGAACATAGTGATAACGTTCTTTTGAAGCTTTTGCTAATCGAATGATGTATGTATATATAACATTATAGTCACTATGGCTATGTGAAATGCAATTATCTCCCAAGTAATCAAAGGATTAAAATCAAGGAATGCTATCGATGTTATTATTAATCTCGAGTATTGCGAAACATGGGAAAGTTTGCGAATTTTCATAAATATTATCATCATATGCATATATTACGTATTTTACATATAGAATCTTTTACAACATAAACGTTCATTGAATTTCATCAAGAAAATTTACATGTTTTATTGCCAAGTATTTGTTCACATATTTTTACAGTATAATTTACAAATAGACATTTTTTACAATACGTAAAATTTTCCTCATCTATTTTATTTATTTATTTTTATTTATTTATTTCTGAATAATACCCGCACAACAAGAAAACAAAATTCTTATAATTATAGTACGGGGAGAAAATCCTACATATTTTTTAAAATCTTATAACTAATACAATAATATAAAACAAGTTCAAATATAGAGTTGAGACAACAAATTACAAATCACAATGAAAAAACAAGACAAATTTAAAACAAAGCTTAAAATTTAACAAAAAGAAATGTGTTAAATGAAATAAAAAATATCCTATAATTTTTAATTAAATTTAAGAAATCAAACAAAAAAGAATATAATAAATTAATAATGAAATACAAAAAAAAGAAATATAATAATAATAATAAATAATAAAAAGAAAAAAATATAAATAAATATACATAATAAATCCGTGTTCATCCACTATGCAGGACGTTTAATCTACAGATTCCTTGTAAAATTCCGAAAGTTTACGTTTGAAAATTACCGAATTGCTGAGAGTTTGTAATTCATTTAGTAGAGAGTTCCAAAGACGTATGGTGAAAATGAAAAACTGCCATTGTGATATTAACTTCCGATGCAGCATAGGTATAAGTTTCCTACCTCTATTGGATCGGGCAAAGCATATTCTCCAATACAAATACGGTGTTGTGCGCGTATAAATTATCTTCTGTAAGTAGATTAGCGACCTTATATCCAACAACTCATTAATACCAACCCCGTACAGAGCCACGGTGTAACGAGATACAGAATCCCGTCGCTTCAAGCCGTACACATATCGCGTCACACTATTAAAAAAGGTATTCAGTTTGCGTTTGCTCACTGAGTCACAGTTTGCAAACAGCTCACATCCATAGAGAACACCCGGTACTATGTACGTCTTAGCCAGAAGAGACCTTATCCTAACTGGTGTGAGCGATTGCGTGGCCCATAATGACCGTAATTTACAATAACTCTGTCCTATGACTATATTAATGTGATCCCTCCATATAAGAGAACTATTAAACATCACGCCTAGATTCTTCGCACGGTCGAAAATCTCAAGTCTCCTCCCATCCATCCGTATATCAATATCGTGAGAAAAACGCGTGAACCTATTTCTTATAATCAAACATTTAGATTTGGTGGGGTTAAGACACAGACCATTAGCACCTGCCCATGCATAAATCCTAGATAAATCATGGTTGATCATCCCCACGTGTTCATCTAGCTCATCCCTCGTGCTACTAATATAGACCTGGACATCGTCTGCATACATATGCACCTGACAGAAAGACAGTTGACTTGGTAAATCATTAATATACAGGGAGAATAAAAGTGGACCGAGAATTGAACCTTGGGCACTCCTTTTGATACAGACAACGGACTAGACGTAAGAGACTTTGAGAATACCGACTGAAAACGATTAGACAGATATGACGAAATCAATTTAACTGACGAAGGCGAAAACCCGAACAAATGACGCATCTTAGCTCCCAGCATAATGTGATCCACACAGTCAAATGCCTTGGAATGATCAAGAAGAACAAGAAAATTGATTCTGTTATCCTCCAAATTCCCTCGAATATTCTCGGTAACATCAGCCAGGTCACTTACACAACTATGGTTAGGACGAAATCCTGATTGTTCCTCGCATAACAGGGAACATTCGTTCAGATATGTGAACATCTGGCGATACAGTATCTTCTCAAACACCTTTGAAAGATAAGGAAGAAATGCAATAGGACGAAACTCATTCGAACCTTTGTCCAGTGGTATAATCTTAGCATGTTTCCATATAGAAGGAAAGGTACCAGTGGTGATTATTCCATTGAAGAGATGTGTGACATATGGCAGTATATAAGGCAGAATAATTCTTACAAATCTGGGTTCTATCCCTTCATAACCCACAGCATTCGATCGTATCATCGCAAAACGACCGTATCATCGCAAAACGTCTCTGGAATCAATATCAGCAGGAGCAACCATGATTTAAGATATAACCAATACATATCCCCTCAGCAATATCGTAAATTCTAGAAAAATATATTCTGCGGTATAAATATGAATAGTGAATGAAAGGCGGATAAAGCACGAAGTTAAATAATGCATAAATTAGAAAAATTGAAGTTACAATAATAGTTACAGAATGAGTGAATTCATAATAATTTTTATAATATCTTTCCTAGTATTGATAATAAGAATTATTCCATGTTGTTATGTTCAGGATTAGGACTTTTCTGAGGGGGACGAAATCTTTCTAAGGCGTCTGAGTGTTCGATGCAAATAGGATCGTCATCAAGATTTTGCCTTACATATACGAGTTCTTTTAAATGTATAGGCTGTAGAAATAAACTTTTTCTTCTTAAAGGCAATTGCATCCTGAAGAATTCTATAGTTAGAATTCGAGAGGTTTTCATTAATGTAGAAAGGGCGATCGGAATCAAACCCAATTAGTTTGAGGATAAGCATGTTGTTGTTTTTTTCTTGTATACGTGACATATGGCAGTATATAAGGCAGAATAATTCTTACAAATCTGGGTTCTATCCCGTCATAACCCACAGCATTCGACTGTATCATCGCAAAACATGTTACTACTTCCGTCTGGTCAACACAGGAAAATTCATTATCCATAGGTGCGGAAGTAGGCGAAGAGTCAAAGCCGTAGAAATTGTGATCAGTCGTTCCACTGGGTACATCTAAAAAATTTATCATTCAACTCATCGAAATCAATATCAACAGAACAACCACCACAGTCCCCTCCAATTCCAATTTCGCGAATGGTCTTCCATGTTCTCTTGGACCCCAAGGCAGAAGAAAAGCGTCTTAGGTAGTACTCAGTCTTGGCCGACCTTATCAACTTATTAACACGGTCCCTGGCAGAACGACATTCCTCGCGTAGTTCGGCCGTCCGAAAACGCTTCCATCTAGAAAACGAGGCATTCCTCATATCAATAGCCGAACGAATATCCATAGTAAACCAGGGTTTGGACTTGGGCGATAGCTTTCTAGTCCTCATCGGAACCGTAAGATCCTGCAAAACATAAATGCTCCTCTGAAGGAAATCAGCTTGCATCTCAATCGAATCCATACTATACACCGAATCCCATTCAACCATAGATACATTAGCCCCAAGAAAATCGTAATCCAAACTCCCAAAGTCCCTGTAAGCAAAAGTTTGCTCAGCCCTGCGAGTACCAAAATTGTAGCACATAAAAATAAGATCATGGTTGGAGAAGCAAGACGCAGACAATTGATCATATAACAATACATTACGTACATCACTGACAAAGAAAAAGTCAAGAAGAGTGCCGCTAGAGGATGAGAAATGCGTGGGAGTGAAAGTATTAGTGGGGTAAGGACCAATAGAAGACATTTGTAATATGAGGCCTGAATCCAAAAGTACATTGGAATTAAAATCCCCCGCAATTATCAAATCCGTGGAAGAAACGGTTAAACCCTCAATGACTTCAAAAAGTGCCTGCATGTCAATAGTATTATTCGGCCTATAAACGCTGCCGACCATCAGTCTTCCCCCTGAAGATGAAATCTCAACGAAAACATGTTCAATAGGATCACCTATACCTGATTTGACAAACATATGGGACCGCAAATAATCTCTCACATATATCACAGCAACACCACCCCGACGCAATCTATCAGCCCTATACACTTTATATCCCGAAAGGTTAATGAACGAGTCGGGAGTCGACTCCTTCAGCCAAGTCTCAGAGACGCAAATAACATCCATGTGAGAATCCTCAAAAATAAACCTAAACTCATCTAGCTTGTTATTCAAGCTCTGTGCATTAATGTGGCAAATGTTAAAGCCATCCCTTTGTCCAGCTAAAATCCGAATCATGTTCGCCGTTACGTCTCTGGAATCAATATCAGCAGGAGCAACCATGATTTAAGATATATCCAATACATATCCCCTCAGCAATATCGTAAATTCTAGAAAAATATATTCTGCGGTATAAATATGAATAGTGAATGAAAGGCGGATAAAGCACGAAGTTAAATAATGCAAAAATTAGAAAAATTGAAGTTACAATAATAGTTACAGAATGAGTGAATTCATAATAATTTTTATATCTTTCCAAGTATTGATAATAAGAATTATTCCATGTTGTTATGTTCAGGATTAGGACTTTTCTGAGGGGGACGAAATCTTTCTAAGGCGTCTGAGTGTTCGATGCAAATAGGATCGTCATCAAGATTTTGCCTTACATATACGAGTCCTTTAAATGTATAGGCCGTAGAAATAAACTTTTTCTTCTTAAAGGCAATTGCATCCTGAAGAATTCTATAGTTAGAGTTCGAGAGGTTTTCATTAATGTAGAAAGGGCGATCAGAATCAAACCCAATTAGTTTGAGGATAAGCATGTTGTTGTTTTTTTCTTGTATACGGAAAGTGATTTTAGAAAAAAGTTATTGTCATAGGGCGACATGAATGTGGCAATAATAACTGCATCAGTAGAATTCTTATCCTTAGTGTTGTTTCGATTCTTCAAACGATGGATAGATTTGAGCTTCGGCATGGGAATATTGCAGCTGTTACATATTTTCTCAAGTTTTCACTTACATGGTAGGGTACCGCATTTATTCTAATATCGGCAGCGACTGTAGCATTTTCTTGTCTGAGAGCTTGAAATTTCAGTTCTCTTATTTCAAGTTTAAGCACATCTATCTCATCATAGACCGATTCTAACTTGGTTACTCTATCATTGATATCCGCAATCTCTGTTCTAACTTCACAAAACTTTTTGTCTATCTCATTTAAGATTCGATTCTCAGTCACTCTAAGCATCGCTTTCATGCGTTGCTCTAAGTTGAAACTGAGTTTCTCAAAACGTACGGCCATTTGTACCTCAAGTCTGTTGTTTAGCTTCTCAAAACGTTCATCGAGCAATTGTAACATACACAAGGGTGAGTCTGAAAGACGGGGTGTCTTTCTGATATTTCCCGCCAAAGCGTGTTGAAAAATATTGTCCCGAGCTCTCTTGATGGTTCTGGGATCTAAGCTTTCTCTAGGTTCAATCTGACAATCGGCTGAAGTTTGGTCTTCACGGAGTTGTGCTTGAGGTGTTAAATCACTCATTGTAAACGATTCGACGAAAATATTCGTATTGCAGATACAATTGAATTAAAAATAAATTGTTTCAGATTGAATAAAAAACGTAGCTTTGATTTATATTACGCCTGACAATATGTTCCAATCCAAATCAGATATAACGATGATGGTTGATGGCGTAGATAAGTGTTCAATCACGTTAGCGACTATAAACTTTAGCATATACAAGTGAGCTTTTTTTTGATAGTGCTACCAATATTACTTGGTAGCACTATCACAGTTCGAGTCAATAATACGGCTACAAACTATAGCGAATGCGCTTAGAGTTCAAAAATAACTTGGCAGCACTATTCAAGTTTGAATTAATAATACTACTTCAAATTATAGCATATGCAAATGGGCTTAGAGTTCAAGATGACCTGGCAGCACTATATATTGATTACACTTTGCGCCTAACAAAATGCAGGCAAAAAATTTATTTTAATGTTTATAAACTTATGTAGAGCTTTTGCGCTTTTAAGTTCAATTAAATGAGTATATGTTTATTATCACCGGGCTTTTAGGCGTTATCTTAATTTCAATTTGTTTCTTTAACATCAATTGATATCGATTACTTTGACATTTAACAAACAGTTATTCTCACAGTGCTCTCCCGTGTTTTGTTTACTCAAAATTGCTATTGTATTTCATGTATTACTTTGTATAAACATAAAAAGTTTTTGTAATTATTGAAATACAAAGCTTCGCACAAAGCTTTTTCAGTTTTTTTGACACAGGGTGTTTAAATTAGCAATTTTTTCACTTCACACTATGTAGAACAGTCTTTCAATACCAAAAAAAGTTTGTTTTACTGGAGCTTAATGCAAACACGTCTACTCGCTCGAGTGCCAACCAAGATATATCTTTAATAATTTCTTACCCTTCTTGCCACTTTCTACCGGAACGTTCCTCTGCTTCTCCTTCTTCATCTTACTGGCCTATAAAAAAAAATGAAAAACATAGTCGCATGAGAAAAATCGATATCACTTGTGTTACTATTATTTAGATGAATTTATATGATAGTTAACAGCATTCACAAATAAAACAATCATTGATCTAACTCTAATATTTCATTTGTGATATATAAACGAATAAAACGAATATGTTGAATACATTGATGGCGTAAATTATGGTTAAAATAAAGTAAATTCCACGTACTCTTTCTTTTGTTTTTAGTAAAAAAAAGCTATGTGTAATGTGCTGTTGTCGAGTAGTGACTAAAACATTTTTGCAGCTGTGTTATTATTTGTCCGGAAGAATGTTAAAAAGTCAAAACGAATATTAAAAGGATAGATGCAATAACATACATATGTGTATTTTTGTGATTATGTCCCTCAATCACAATTGTGCTTTTGGACAGTGTAATTATATTCAAACCTATATTTGAAGTGATAAGAATATGGCGGATGTAATAGAACACCACTAAATTTTGAGCATCTAAAATGCTTTTAAAATTGTGTTTTTACTCAAAAACATATTCAATATTTGTATGCACAACAGCAAACGGAATCGTTGACTGAAAATTCTAATTGGAAATTTTTTAAAAAACACTACTTGCTCAAAATGTTTAGTTAATATTAACCGAAGAGGTGCCTATAATCTATTTTCTGTGGACTGTTTCTATATCACCCGGCATTCACAAAAAAAAAAGAAAAAAAAAAAAAAAAAAAAAAATATATATATATATATATATATATATATATATATATATATATATATATATATATATATATATATATATATATATATATATATATATATATATATATATATATATATATATATATATATATATATATATATAGTCAGTCAAAATAGTCCCTATCTGGTATTGCTGTCAGAGACTTCTTCCATATACATATAGGAACATCTTATTTTCACCACCCTAGCTACATGAACAGATGGTACCGTGTTAATACGCAAGACAAAGGATGAAATATGATTTTTCTTGGGTTCAACGGAGAATCTATATGAATTTAGGATATTCAAATACGAACTTAGAGCTGGTATTATTACAGAACTCTTTGTCTTATGAATGACTGTTAGAATAGATATTGAAAATGAATAGAAATTGAAAATTTTAAGAAAATATCTAAAAGAAACTGAATGAAGTGGTATCCTACTACTAAGAATTATAGTAAATTATGTCAAATTTCGAAAATGGAAACATGTATTTCCGCAAATGTACAAGTATCTTATCAGATTGCTTTCGAATAAAATGCTTGTTTGACACAATCGTCTATCAAATGGAAACGTGAAAACAATGATATCAATGCTCTAAAAAACTATATAGTTGAGAAGAACTATTGATTCTAAAATGTAAGCAGTAATAAAGTACAAAAATAACTAGAAACTTATAATAGAAAATAAAATCAACATTTGTAAATGTTGACTTTGTTATAAAACCGTATCACCCAATGGATCGTTGGTTAGATTGAAAACAGAATGTAGGTTTCCCTGCACCATATCGGCACATCTTTTGCTCCTGGAACTCGTATTTAGCGAATTTCTTAAATTGTTCCCCGTCCCCGTTCTTATTATGGACCGAAAAACATTTTACGCAAGGACTGACTATGAACGAAAGAACGAACATTTATTTATTCAATATAATGGTGTACTAAACAGTAATAACAAGTCTTAAAACTTAGGCTTCAGAATCTAAAAATTAATTTATTTTTATCCTAAAAATAGGTACGACTTCCAGGCCTAATGCTAAAGCATCGATACTCAAATAATAGAATGAAAATAATATAATCAATAAGTTGTCAACATCGAGTTAGCAAAAAAGTAAGGAAATAGATTACAGTAACAAATTACTTTAAACAAAGTAGAACAGTTACAAATATTAGAAGAATCGATGTATATATATTTTGATATCAAGCTTTGAAATAATCATATACGATTATTTAGAATATCTTCTCCCTTATCAATGAATGTAGGCAATCTGTGGTTAAATCCGTTAAATGGTTATAAGCAATCATTTGTATCAGTATCTCGTATAAAACCAGATTTCCTGTCTGCATGATATTTCATTCATTCGTTTATTTAACAATACAGTAAGCCTTCGTGACCAATAAATCGTATTATTCTTAAAAATAGTAATACATTAATAGTAATTGTAAAGTTATCAATACTAATCATTAATACTTAAATTACCCTACAATGCCTACCACTCCACCATCCTCACTTTGGCCAAAGTCACATAGAAAACCAATATTAATAAAAGTAAACTAACACCTACCATTGGTAAATAACAGCCAACATTAAATATATTTCTAAGGACGATTTCGTTTCGCTTTTTCTCATTGTATTTTTGCCCAAATGATAGCGAAGGCCAAAATTATGACAATATCCTTCATATTTTCCAATCAATTTTGAGAATGTTAGAATAGATATCGCCATAAGTAATTCTACCATGTTTGTGAGCCCCTTGGCCTAAAATGTCCTCGGCCTTAGCACTGAGCTTAACATAAAAGTTGGCTCCAAGCTTTATAACCTAACCTGGGGTAATTCTATGCCAACATATGTTTTTCACGCTGTCTGTTAAAAACATTACGCTCTTATTGAACATGCCTACGTAATAACATTGCATTTTTTCTGAGTCATTTGAATGGGCAACACTTAATTACAATTTTTAATGAATATGAAAAACAAATATTGTGCCAAATTATAGAAAACAAACAATTATGTGTTAATTAACACCAACCAAAGTAGAGTAGTTCCTTGATAATGTCACAAAATTTAATTCCTCCCGGTGAATTTGTTGTTGTTGTAGTCTCCAACCCTCTTTTGTATTCGCTGAAAGACCGACGACGTTCGTCAAAACTACACGCAAATTTTTACAAGTTGTGAGCGATCGTAATTTAAATGCGTTTGTATTATTTAATTTCAACACTTGCAAATATATATTCATCACTTTACTATAATCGTGTAATTGTTAATGTTTTATAACAGTACTTAACATGCCTTTTCGTTATTTAAACTCAAGTTTCCCAGTTAATAGAAAATAAAATATATATATATATATATATATATATATATATATATATATATATATATATATATATATATATATATATATATATATATATTATATATATATATATATATATATATATATATATATATATATATATATATATATATATATATATATATATATATATATATATATATATATATAATAACAAGTCTTAAAACTTAGGCTTCAGAATCTAAAAATTAATTTATTTTTATCCTAAAAATAGGTACGACTTCCAGGCCTAATGCTAAAGCATCGATACTCAAATAATAGAATGAAAATAATATAATCAATAAGTTGTCAACATCGAGTTAGCAAAAAAGTAAGGAAATAGATTACAGTAACAAATTACTTTAAACAAAGTAGAACAGTTACAAATATTAGAAGAATCGATGTATATATATTTTGATATCAAGCTTTGAAATAATCATATACGATTATTTAGAATATCTTCTCCCTTATCAATGAATGTAGGCAATCTGTGGTTAAATCCGTTAAATGGTTATAAGCAATCATTTGTATCAGTATCTCGTATAAAACCAGATTTCCTGTCTGCATGATATTTCATTCATTCATTTATTTAACAATACAGTAAGCCTTCGTGACCAATAAATCGTATTATTCTTAAAAATAGTAATACATTAATAGTAATTGTAAAGTTATCAATACTAATCATTAATACTTAAATTACCCTACAATGCCTACCACTCCACCATCCTCACTTTGGCCAAAGTCACATAGAAAACCAATATTAATAAAAGTAAACTAACACCTACCATTGGTAAATAACAGCCAACATTAAATATATTTCTAAGGACGATTTCGTTTCGCTTTTTCTCATTGTATTTTTGCCCAAATGATAGCGAAGGCCAAAATTATGACAATATCCTTCATATTTTCCAATCAATTTTGAGAATGTTAGAATAGATATCGCCATAAGTAATTCTACCATGTTTGTGAGCCCCTTGGCCTAAAATGTCCTCGGCCTTAGCACTGAGCTTAACATAAAAGTTGGCTCCAAGCTTTATAACCTAACCTGGGGTAATTCTATGCCAACATATGTTTTTCACGCTGTCTGTTAAAAACATTACGCTCTTATTGAACATGCCTACGTAATAACATTGCATTTTTTCTGAGTCATTTGAATGGGCAACACTTAATTACAATTTTTAATGAATATGAAAAACAAATATTGTGCCAAATTATAGAAAACAAACAATTATGTGGTAATTAACACCAACCAAAGTAGAGTAGTTCCTTGATAATGTCACAAAATTTAATTCCTCCCGGTGAATTTGTTGTTGTTGTAGTCTCCAACCCTCTTTTGTATTCGCTGAAAGACCGACGACGTTCGTCAAAACTACACGCAAATTTTTACAAGTTGTGAGCGATCGTAATTTAAATGCGTTTGTATTATTTAATTTCAACACTTGCAAATATATATTCATCACTTTACTATAATCGTGTAATTGTTAATGTTTTATAACAGTACTTAACATGCCTTTTCGTTATTTAAACTCAAGTTTCCCAGTTCAGGCTCCACGTTGTCAACCATTTTTCGAAATGAATGCAAAGATTCGTACCTGTGTGAAGATAGCGACGTCGCTAACTTTCGATAACAGGGTTATCGAAAAAATAACAGGGTGACACAGAGACGACAAAAACTGAATTAATATAAAACGGACAGACAGAATATTTAATGAATTTTATGTATTTCCGTGCTTAAAAACAACGATTTATACACCCCACCACATCGAAAACAATCGTATACTACATCCAAAACTCGTCGGAAAAGCCATCACTAGGGCTGTTTTCTTTTAGCACTGGATACCCTAAGCCGTGAAGGACTAAAAGAAAACAGAGTACTCGCTTATCCAGAACATCTCCAAAAATATGCAACACTGTCATCAGCTGTTTAAAAACAATCACAGAAAAGAAGTTAAATCTTGCATTTTTAATATATGAAATGATCCAATTTGTAATAAATATTTACTGCTGCGATTATTTATGACACTGTATCACTTCGAATTACATGTTTTTTGATAAATTAGTCACAATAATTTGCTATTGTGAATCACTTTATCAAAATACAATCCGGCAACATCGGCGCGACTTGCACTGATGAGTTGTTCTGGATAGAACACCAGTGCAACGATGTTCTGGATAGCCCATACAAATATTGCATCCAGTGCTAAAAGAAAACAGCCCTACTATTAAGAAGTTGTACTGCGCTTTACAGACTATCAGTTATTCCTGACGGAATGTCGGTGTTTGTAAAGAATCTTACAGTGTGTCGGATCGATACGACTTGTCGGCGATGACTAAATAATCGGCAAATGTGTTATCGATCCCATAAACATGCAGCAGTATCGATTATGCCTTCGGACTTAACTTATAATGTGCACAATATATGGGATATGTTCGACACGAGCACTGTCGTCCGGAATAACTGATAATCTGTAAAGCGCATACCACGCCAAGTTACTACAAAAAATTATCGCATGAGTGCAATTATTAGGTGCCTTTTTTGATAAATTTAGAACGACGCCAATAAGAGCCCCTTCAAACAATCAGAAAAAGTGAATTTTAAGATAACTGTAAAAGACACATTGTGGTCAAGTAAAACACGATTGTTTAGATGTTTATTAATTTGAATAAACTTTTATAAATTCTTATAAATATAACATTTATACCACTACACAAAACATTTAACATAATTTTTTTTCATTATGCGCTTTACAGGTTATCAGTTATTCCGGACGGAATGTCGGTGTTTGTAAAGAATCTTACAGTGTGTCGGATCGATACGACTTGTCGGCGATGAGTAAATAATCGGTAAATGTGTTAAAAAAGTGCCTTCGGACTTAACTTGAGATGTTTTAGTTTGACAGTTACAATGGAAACTAGAAATTCACATTTACCTGAAACTCACATATATGCAACGTCCCTGCCAGCATTTCAAAGTTCCATTTCATCCTCATCGCTACCACAGACTCATAAATGTCACCACAACCATCGCGAACTATGATGGGGGAAGCATATCAAAAAGTACAAAATGTACATGAAAGTATTTTGCCATCACTACTGTTTGAAGAGCCATTTTATTTTTTGTGAAACGCCAAGCGCAACCAGCTTGTTATATTTTATTTAAATAAAAACGAAAATAAAGTTCTGAAAACATAGATATTACGCTTAAAATTGTGAAAGGTATATGGTGAACAATTTTCGACTTTCCAAATAGAATAAAGTGATCGTTTTTCAAATATTTTTCCAGGCACGCTGCCTCCATCGAAAATAAACAAACTGGCTGATAGACGCTGCAATATGTAACTTGCTACTTAGAACTCAACATCATTCTTTTATTAATGCAAAAAATTATGTTAAATGTGATGAGATAAACCGAAAAATGTTATATTTATAAGAAATTATAAATGTTTAATCAAATCAATAAACATCTACACAATCGTGTTTTACTTGACCACAATGATTCTTCTACAATTACCTTAAAATTCACTTTTTCTGATAGTTTGCAGGGGTTCTTATTGGCGTCCTTCGAAATTGATCTAAATAGGCACCTAATAATTGCACTGATCAGAAACTTTTTCGTAGTAACTTGTCGTGGTACAACTTCTCAATAGTGACGGCGCTTTTCCGAGGAGTTTTTGATGTCGTATATGATTGTTTTCGACTTATGCGCTTTACAGACTATCAGTTATTCCGGACGACAGTGCTCGCGTCGAACATATCCCTCATATTGTGCACATTATAAGTTAAGTCAGAAGGCATAATCGATACTGCTGCATGTTTATGGGATCGATAACACATTTACCGATTATTTAGTCATCGCCGACAAGTCGTATCGATCCGACACACTATAAGATTCTTTACAAACACTGACATTCTGTCCGGAATAACTGATAGTCTGTAAAGCGCAGTAGTGGGGATTCGCAGAAGCGACCCCATGGGGTCGGACGACAGTGCTCGTGTCGAACATATCCCATATATTGTGCACATATAAGTTAAGTCTGAAGGCATAATCGATACTGCTGTTTGCTTATGGGATCGATAACACATTTGCCGATTATTTATATACCAGAATTTTTTTATTATTTTCTTCCATTTTTTCAGTAAAAAATGGTTTCACCCACAAATCATCGTACAACTTCATTGTTTGTTTATGCTTCTTCTTATTTTTTCATGTTGTCATCACATTTGTTCGTGCAGTGTAAGGGCAAAACTTGAACGAACACACAACAAATAGACGAACCTCTGTCGGAGTGTTTATCCGACCGTCTAAGGTCCGCTTAAGATTCTTTACAAACACCGACATTCCGTCCGGAATAACTGATAGTCTGTAACGCTCATAAATCACGGAAATTTCATGTCACGTTCACATCACTACCACCAACAATTATTATGTCAAAAGTTGATTTGACTGCTTCCCCTGGAGGTGTAAACAGAAGATATTTATATATATATTAAATTTTCTCAAAAAATAATTAACTTTTCTGAACATAAAATCAATAACGGAATCATTTCAATATGATACCGAAAAAGATGCCAGTTAAAGATTCCCATATCGTAAAAATTGCAGTGGAATTTGATAATCACATCGCCCAATTAATTAATTTGGATCAGCGGCAGCCTCTATCCGGTATAATAATCCTGTATAACACTATTACAAACAAATGAAGTATTGAGTATTGTAAATAAATCTATCAAAGTATTTCAAGGGTACTACTTATATAGACATCTGTTGCGAATAATTGATTGAAAACCAACGCCCTTTCCAAGTTATCCCATAATGTGCATACACACAATAAAGGTTTGGTTTGCAGCATTGACGATTTTATGATGATTAATTAAATATTCAATGTTGATAACAGGAAATTATTTGATTTGATAACAGGAAATGATTTGGAATTGAAAGAAGTTCGACGAGTTTTTGTATCAAGATAGATGTTAAACTCAAAAATAAGTGACGTTCTATATTATTGGGAAGAAAATAAATTGGGTCGTAACTAAGTTCGTAGTGTTTTTTCAGGCTCACTTAGACTATTCAGTTCATTGTGACACCAAGTGGAGAACTTCTCTCTTATCAATGGGTGCTGGTCGAATCAATGTTTAGCTCAATGGCAGGGGTCGTTCTCTTTATAGGCGAGCTTAGAGAAGCTTTCAGCATAAATATATAAACCTTTCTAAAGACAAGTTTCAACATCGCTAATAATAATAATTTTAAATATTACGGCCTTGATAATCCCAAAAAAAAAAAATAAATGAAAAATTGAATAGACGCCGATTTATTTCCTATCCATTATTTGCGTTTGTGAGATATTTATATCTATGCTTGCTAGCGTGGTAATTTTAGAATAATGTAACCTATTCTACTCTTTCAGGAAAAATACAGGAAATATGCAGTTGTTGGAATATCGTCGAACCTGAAAATTATGCTCTTCAATTCTGCGAAGGCAATTTTAAATATGTAACTGAAAAGAATCGTAATGAAATTAAGAATGGATCGGTCTTGCGACTCCAATATTCACCATCTAAAACTGCCAATGACATTTTGGAGACTTTAAGGGCTGGATCGCCTTGTGTTAAAGCCGAATGCCTAGAAAAGCTATCATCTTTATCTGTAGATGTTACATTTGCTTTGGAATTTATTAAGGAACAGGGATTAGGGATAATAATTAACATGATTGAGGAACCCAGCGATAAAGAGGACAAAATTCTTATATATAGTCTAAAGAGTTTTGTTGAACTCATGGAACATGGAACAGTATCGTGGGAAATTCTACAAAATAGTTTCGTCCAACGGAATATACATATTGTGCGGAATTTTATGAGCTTTCCAAAGTGCACAGCGAGTGCTTTATCCAATTTGGAAAATATTGTCCAAAATAGTTCAAAACATACGCTTGTGGAGCAAGAGGTGACTTTACAAGATCTTTTAAAATTGCTTCAAGATGCAAATTCTATATGTGCTGCTCCCTCTGTAATTCTTCAGAATGCAATTGCTCTCATTAATGCGCTCTTCATGAAAGCTGACGAGGGTAGAAAAAGGCAGATTGCTCACACTATAAGTGCAAAGCAATACCGCTTAGCATTGATTAATAATGTTAGCAGTACAGAGATGACTCATCAATTGTACGTTCTACAAACTCTTACCTTGGGCTTGCTGGAACAACGTAAACGTATGAAAGTTACAAACCAGGACCAAGATGCCCATGAAAAAATCAAAGAATTGAGAAAAATAGCCTTTGATGATTATTCGGGTATAATGTCTGGTGTGGGTGGTAGCTCCGGCAATTGCTCCGGTTCTGGAAATGTTAATTTTGCACAATATTATAAAAAACTCGGATTTAAATGTGATATGAATCCATCCCAGGACTTTATGGAGACACCACCTGGTATATTAGCTCTCGATTGTATGATTTACTTTGCGCGAAACTATACCCAACAATACACAAAAATTGTTCATGAGAATTCATGCCGCGGTGATGAACACGAATGTCCTTTTGGTCGAACCTCAATTGAATTGGTAAAATTACTTTGCGATATTTTGCGTATTGGAGAACCCCCGTCTGATCAATCAGTGGATTTTCAACCAATGTTTTTCAATCACGATCATCCATTCGAAGAATTCTTTTGTATTTGTATTATCACTCTGAATCGCACTTGGAAGGATATGAGGGCAACGGGTGAGGATTTTCAGAAAGTTTTCAGTGTTGTACGAGAGCAGATAACACGTACCTTGAAACAGCGTCCGGATAATTTTGAAGATTTTCGCGTTAAAATTGCGCATTTCACATATCAGACAATTACCAATTTACGGCAACAGGAAAGAACGTCTAAGGAGGAGTGCGATTCCACTGCATCGGCTATAGTAAAATTAAAAGAAAAAATATCTCCGCATATATTAGATTTGATAAAACAGCAACGTTTAGCTTTTCTTGTAGAAGGTAAGAACTAAAAAGATACAAAAAAGTTATAGGTGCAAAATAAGATTATGGATTTCTTATTATAGGTACCCGCTTCTCGAAATACTCAAGAGGAGCACGTTCTAAGGATAAATTTTGGTATGCTCGTCTATCGCCCAATCATAAAGTTATCCATTATGGCGATTGCGATGAAAAAGCCATACCAACTCTGGAAGAGTTAAATAATAAAGTCTCGGTGATTGATATCAAACAACTACTGGAAGGTAAAGAATGTCCCCACATGAAGGAAATGCGCACTCGCAAATCTGCTGTAAATCTTGCTTTTTCCATTACATTTGAAAATATGGACCATTCAACTGTAGACTTTGTTGCTCCCGATGAAACTGTTTTCAATTATTGGACTGACGGAATAAATGCTCTCTTAGGTCAAGAAATGGTTAGCAAACAAAAGAAAGAAGATTTTGACACACTTTTATCCATGGAAATTAAATTAAGACTTTTGGACACTGAAGGTGTCGACATCAGTAAAGACCCACCACCCATACCCGAAGACCCAGAGAATTATGACTTTTGTTTCGAAAATTGAGAAATCATGTCTCACATTTTGTTTTTTTTTTTTTTTTATTAAGCCAATTCATTAACATAACTACTATTCCATGTAGATGGACAATGTCAAATCTCTTACTATGTAGTCATTTATCTAGTAGTGTCCACTCCCCAAAGTAAGTCAAATGCCAAAGTTATTTCAAAAGTATTTTTCTCCAACGCACATTTCGAAATCATCAATATATTATGGTGGTGTATTATTTAAAATTCTCTTTTCTATATTTTATTGAATTATATAGAATTTACTCTATACATATTCCACTATATATTTAAGCCGGTATTAAGTTCGAATTATACAATATTGAAATATTTAAGAAAACGATTTACTTTATAACTTTCTGTGAGCCAATAGAAGCTTTTTTACAGTAGCTGCCGACTCCATCACACATCAATTGTGTTTTTATAAAATCATAATCCACCCTAAAGGTTAAAGTGGCAGCCCGATTAAATTTCAGGCTCACTTAGACTATTCAGTCCATTGTGATAGCAGTTAATTACGCTTTCATTAAAACATATTGTAAAAATGAGTATATAAAACTTAATACCGGTCTTATAAAATAAGTTACGTGTGCAATTTTAACACCAACATTATGTTGCTTAAGACTTTACAATAAAATTTTTTTTTATACTTAAAATTCAAAGTTTTGCGCGTTATGAGTTTCTGATGGAAAATTGTCTTTGTATGCCGATAAAAAAGTGAAATAAAAGATTAAATTACTCAATAAGTATAAAAACTATAAGTAATGTAACAAATATTACCAAAGATGGCACTATCTAATGCTTTAAATTCCTTAAAAGGTCTTTCGTCATTGATGACATTGTAATTGTGGACCAGTATTACCAGTAAACAATTTTAAGAGAACAATGTCAAAATGCATGTCTCTTTTAAAATTTTTTTACTACAACCCAGTGGTAAAAAATTCAAACCAATTACCAAACAATCGATTATGTTCTTGCGAAACTTGGAAGATTAAGTAAGTACGTTCTATGTAAATGAAAATTAAGTTAAAATTGGAACTACTTATACCTTAGCATTGAAAAGTCGCACAGAAAGTAATGCCTATAAATTTTGAACAAATGAAAGCTACTACTTAGTCATCTAGTTGTTGCATTGTAGTGTACCTAGTGCTTACGACTCCCACTTACTGCGTAAGATGTAGGTAATTAGGAAGGAAAACTGAAAGGTGTAACGTTGTTAGGCAACGAATTTTTATTTTGATTTTCGTTGTTTTTTTTTCAGTTTTATATCAGTTTATTGTTTACATTTATAGACTTTAAGATAATTTTTGCACCAAATGCTGCATATATTTGCATCAATCAAGGTAAGTATCAAAAGTAAAAAAATAATCCATTTCCTGCTGTCTTTAACGGGTCCTTTTCAAGTGCCAGTTTTAGAGAAGACTGCAGTAGAGGAGTGCGCGTGGAAAGCATGAGTGACGAGATAGTGAACAAAATTGAAAGCACCTCTTGTGAATGGGAATAAAAATATATGTCGTGAGTGAAATTAAATCCGTTCTGCAAAACCACCATTATTTGAAACAACCAATATTTATTTAGCTGGCAAACATGAGTGCACGTGTGAGCAAAAAGTTTAACTCGTAAGTGTGCGTGAAGTTTCGCCCCAGCGCACACCTCTACTCTGCAGTCTTCATCGAATTCTAACGACAAATTTATTTCAGCAACTTCTTAAATTTTATTTTTCTTATAATGTATGATCGACTCAATAGGTGGCTATAATAAAATGTCATGTCGGTGGCTTTTAACAGAACTTCGGCCGTAAGTTTTCAACGACAGTAATACTGGTCCACAATTACAATGTCATCAATGACGAAAGACCTTTTAAGGAATTTAAAGCATTAGATAGTGCCATCTTTGGTAATATTTGTTACATTACTTATAGTTTTTATACTTATTGAGTAATTTAATCTTTTATTTCAGATGCTGTCAAGACGGACGACTGTAGGGTGAAGGACATCGGAAGTCTTTCAAACATTTTAAGGGTCCCCATTTTCAGAAAGATTGCGTAAAAAAACAAAAATGTCATAAATAAGTATATAGATATTAATTATTACAATAGTATTACATAATAGCCTTATTCTTAAATGTTATTTATAAATCTGTTTACAAAATATATATTGATGTAATATATGAAACCAATGAAAAATAGTTATTTCAAAAATTATTTGTGGCATATTTTTAGGAAAAACTATAAAATATCATCATCCTTTTATAGTTTACCAACGAATCGAGTGGTAAATGGGGGGTGTTTAGCTCTAGATTACTGTTACAAATACAAAGTAAAACTGTTCTGTTCCATCGTTCCTATTACTGAGTAAAACACAATATTCAATACTCGGCATCCATAACCCTTACGCATCGGTAATGACGTTGTAATGGGATATCATTATGTTTTCGTTTACTTTGTCATGTGGATTGGGAAGTACTTGACTGCCTATGACACGTCAACGTAAAAGTAATACGGAAAATTGATCGGAAATGTGGAGTAGTTGTCTCGATAAAATCGGTAGGATGTAATCGATTTGGTAATGACGTTTTTTACCACTGGGAAGTTACTCGACAAATCCTTTCGAGTAAAAGTTGTAGATATGTCATGACAAAAATAATTATTTGTTTTCAAATTTTCCAAACTAAAGTAGTTCCAAATCGCTTTTTTTTTTGGAAATAAATCTGTAACTTTTTAATGGATTAAGATATCATCATAATTTTTTCTTTGTGCCAAAGCTGAAATGTTTTTCTCTATATTTAGAGGTTTGTAGGTCCCTAGTGGATTCACGGGCTGGTCTATAGACGTTGGAAGTTGGACACCTCGGATGTATGCAATTTAGTGTTACTTGGCAAACGCGCAATTATGCACCGATTTTCATGATTTTTGCTTTGCTGAATAGAACTTATAAACTACCATAAAAAGATTGTGTATGTGTGCGAATATATCTAATATTTGCGAGATAGGGCCTTACAATTTATTTTTTTGCAAAATTTGAACAAAGTGGGGTCTGTATTTTGAGTCTAGAGGGACTACATTCCTTATAAAATTCTACGTATTCTGGAGGAAAATTTTGTGCACGTTTGTGCTTTAGATTTAACGCGTAGACTCCACAATTTGGAATTTCAAAACAATGCCGAACCAATACCACTTGTTTCAAAAAAAGTACCAAAACATTGACCGACTTAGACCAAATTCGGCACACCCTTTAATGGACCAAAAGTACCTCTACGTTTTGAATTTCATGCAAATCGGATAAAAGTTTTAATGTCTATGTCATGAAGACCCCAATTCGCGGGTCGGTTCATATGGAAGCAAAATCGAAACTTAGGCCGAAGTAGTCCCATCTTCAAAATTGACCTGCATGTAGAAGAAAAACGTGTCTGTTAAAATTTCAGCACTATAGGTTCATTATTGAAGGAAGTAGCCTGATTACAACAGATAGCCAGACAGAGAGACATCGACTTATAATTTCTTCCTAATCAAGACTATATATACTTTCTATAGTCAGAATTCGTTATTTGTATGTGTTACAAACGGAATGAAAAACCCCACCTTATAAGATACTGATAATATGCGCTATTACTCTACTTTATGGCCCAGAAGCCAAAGTTTTACTTTGATTAAAAATTTTGCAAAAGGAGTACTTTTTATAACAAAGTAAAAACCATAGCTTCTTTCTATCGTAATAAGGATTTCAAAGTTTCCTGCAAAAAATCTGCCATTTGTAAAAAAAAAAATCGATATAAAAGTATTTAATTTACCTACATGTTTTGAAAATATTTATTCAAATCACAATGCTTCTTTTGTTTTTATTTGACATTTTTACAATTTTTACTATATTTTCGTTCCTGTACATTTAACAAATAAAGAAATCTGAGAGGATTTTCAATATTTCTCTCTTTTACTACTTTTTACTACGAGTAAAGTAAAGGAACACACCTATTATAGCCAAATGTAATGTTGAGAATAACAATTCGAAAATTACCAAGAAGTATTTATTATTGTCATTACAAGTTAGTCGTTATAAATCATCGCAATGTAATGCAATGTGTAATGACAGCTTTACTCCTGGTAATGCACATTGTAATGAGATGTGGTTACTTAGCTTTCGCTGGGATAGTGGTGGTCTTCTCTCATATCACTGAGTGCTTTCCGAGTCCATAGTAAGCTCAATGACAAGGGACTTCCTTTTTATAGCCGAGTCCGAATGGTGTTTCACATTGCTGAGAAACCACATAGAGAAGCTTTGAAACGCTCAGAAATGTCACCAGTATTACTGAGAGGAGATAATCCACCGAAGCAGGGATCGAACACACGGCACTTTGTATGCAAGATGGGCATGCTCACCATTGCATCACTACTTAAGGGTAATAGAATTTAAAAAATAGTAGCAAACAGTGACTGTTTTCCGTTTTTCAGCAGACCCTGCTGTTTCAGAAGATTTTTCTGATGTGTCTACCAACAAATTTCTTCTGTAATAAACAAGGATTTTGAGAAACTTAAGATTAATTCGAAGACACTCACAAAATTAAAAAAAAAAACACTTTTTTTTTTTTAATCATCCCAAGAGTTTTGTTGAGAAGGTCTCAACAAAACTCTTGCAATGTGTAATGACAGCTTTACTCCTGGTAATGCACATTGTAATGAGATGTGGTTACTTAGCTTTCGCTGGGATAGTGGTGGTCTTCTCTCATATCACTGAGTGCTTTCCGAGTCCATAGTAAGCTCAATGACAAGGGACTTCCTTTTTATAGCCGAGTCCGAATGGTGTTTCACATTGCTGAGAAACCACATAGAGAAGCTTTGAAACGCTCAGAAATGTCACCAGTATTACTGAGAGGAGATAATCCACCGAAGCAGGGATCGAACACACGGCACTTTGTATGCAAGATGGGCATGCTCACCATTGCATCACTACTTAAGGGTAACAGAATTTAAAAAATAGTAGCAAACAGTGACTGTTTTCCGTTTTTCAGCAGACCCTGCTGTTTCAGAAGATTTTTCTGATGTGTCTACCAACAAATTTCTTCTGTAATAAACAAGGATTTTGAGAAACTTAAGATTAATTCGAAGACACTCACAAAATTAAAAAAAAAAACACTTTTTTTTTTTTAATCATCCCAAGAGTTTTGTTGAGAAGGTCTCAACAAAACTCTTGCAATGTGTAATGACAGCTTTACTCCTGGTAATGCACATTGTAATGAGATGTGGTTACTTAGCTTTCGCTGGGATAGTGGTGGTCTTCTCTCATATCACTGAGTGCTTTCCGAGTCCATAGTAAGCTCAATGACAAGGGACTTCCTTTTTATAGCCGAGTCCGAATGGTGTTTCACATTGCTGAGAAACCACATAGAGAAGCTTTGAAACGCTCAGAAATGTCACCAGTATTACTGAGAGGAGATAATCCACCGAAGCAGGGATCGAACACACGGCACTTTGTATGCAAGATGGGCATGCTCACCATTGCATCACTACTTAAGGGTAACAGAATTTAAAAAATAGTAGCAAACAGTGACTGTTTTCCGTTTTTCAGCAGACCCTGCTGTTTCAGAAGATTTTTCTGATGTGTCTACCAACAAATTTCTTCTGTAATAAACAAGGATTTTGAGAAACTTAAGATTAATTCGAAGACACTCACAAAATTAAAAAAAAAAAACACTTTTTTTTTTTTAATCATCCCAAGAGTTTTGTTGAGAAGGTCTCAACAAAACTCTTGGGATGATTACTGTAGCAGTATTGAGAATACATCAGAGGCTTCCAGACTACGGAAGGTACTAGCATCCACTAACACCGCTCCAGGTTTCATTAAAACATCGGAGGGAAATTGGACAACGTCCAGTGAGGAGACGTTGGAGGTACTTTTGGACACACACTTCCCTGGAAATCAGACGGTTGAACCATGTTACGGCGGTGTAACAGAGGCTCAGCGATCATTTCCTATCGAGGAAATTGTGTCGGAATCTAGAATAAAATGGGCTTTAAATAGCTTTGGACCATTCAAATCCCCCGGACCTGATGGAATTACTCCGGTGGAGTTACAGGCAGTGGCTGAAAGAATTATCCCCTGGTTGACGGTGATATATAAAAATGTGTAAACTTAGCATATATTCCAGAAAAGTGGAGGGAAACAAAAGTCGTCTTCATACCTAAAGCAGGAAAAACCTCTCACTCGAGTGCGAAGGATTTCCGACCAATCAGCTTATCCTCATTCCTACTTAAGACCCTGGAGAGGATGATAGACATGTATCTTAGAGCCACCGTGGTGCAATGGTTAGCATGCCCGCCTTGCATACACAAGGTCGTGGGTTCGATTCCTGCTACGACCGAACACCAAAAAGTTTTTCAGCGGTGGATTATCCCTCCTCAGTAATGCTGGTGACATTTCTGAGGGTTTCAAAGCTTCTCTAAGTGGTTTCACTGCAATGTGGAACGCCGTTCGGACTCGGCTATAAAAAGGAGGTCCCTTGTCATTGAGCTTAATATGGAATCGGGCAGCACTCAGTGATAAGAGAGAAGTTCACCAATGTGGTATCACAATGGACTGAATAGTCTAAGTGAGCCTGATACATCGGACTGCCACATAACCTAACCTAACCTATCTTAGAACTAGCGTGGATTCAGGTTTGCTCTCGAAACGACAGCATGCATACTCGAAGGGCAGGTCTACTGAGACCGCATTGCATGAACTGGTCAGCTTTATTGAAAGCTCACTATCTGTCAAAGAATACACAATCGTGGCGTTTCTAGACATCGAAGGGGCGTTCAATAATGTCCATCCGAGCTCGATATTAAATGGACTGAAAACTCTGAATGTTGATCCAGGTATACTTAGGCTGTTAGACGAACTTCTAATGAAGAGACGTATTTCAGCCACACTAGGGCAAGCAAACATACAAAGGTATGTGAACAGAGGCACTCCCCAAGGAGGAGTTCTATCACCTCTTCTTTGGAATGTTGCTATAAACAACCTTCTGGTTTCTCTAGAAAAAGAAAGGATAAAAGTGGTGGCATACGCAGATGATGTGGCGCTAGCAGTCAGGGGAAAATTCCCATCCACAATCAGAGATATTATACAGAGAGCTCTCCGGATGACTGAGAAATGGGCGAAAGATAATGGTCTTGGTGTAAATCCAGCAAAGACAGAAATAGTCATGTACTGCAAAGATCGCAAAACTCCCAAGGTTAGGCCCATTTCCTTAGGGGGTACTGAAATTCCCTTTGGTGAGTGTGCAAAATACCTTGGCGTTATTTTGGACAGGAAGCTGAATTTTAGGCTTAATATTGAAGGAGGGCGAGAAAAGCCACGGTAGCTTTGTACTCGTGCAAAAAGGCAATAGGGAAAAAGTGGGGACTAAGACCAAAAATTGTGCATTGGCTATACACGGCAGTGGTTAGACCTATAATGCTATATGGTGTTGTAGTCTGGTGGCCGGCACTTCAGAAACCGACTTGTTTAGATAAAGTTCAGCGTATGGCGAGCTTATGTATCTCAGGCGCATTTAGTAAGACAGGAACAGACTCCCTTAATGTCATGCTACATCTATTGCCTTTAGACATTTTGGCCAAACAGTCAGCTGCAACAACGGCTGTGCGGTTGCGCGAGCTATCGCTGTGGTCGGAAAAAATGTACGGTCATAGTTCGGTCCTCAAAGTAATGCCAGATGTGCCTAACGTAGGGGATTACACCCTGGCAAAACCACTTTTCGACAAAAAGTTTGAAACTCTAATTCCCAACAGTGAGGCGTGGTGTACACAGACCCCGGGGAATAAAAGATATATAGATTTCTATACTGATGGCTCCAAATTGAATGGACAAGTGGGGTTCGGAGTATATTCTAAAGATCTGGAAATTCGAATAGCGAAAAGATTACCTAATCACTGTAGTGTTTTTCAGGCTGAAATATTGGCAATAAGAGAGGTTGTGAATTGGCTGAAAAGTAATGTTCCAACAAATATTGGCATTAATATATACTCAGACAGTCAACCTGCAATAAAATCCTTGCAAATCTCTCAACGAGATGGCTGAGCAGTACAATATTCACCTAATATGGGTCCCTGGTCATAGGAACATACCGGGGAACTGTGAAGCAGATGTGTTAGCAAGGCTAGGAACTACCTTACATATTCCAGGGGAACTAAAATCTGTTGGTATGCCTCTGGCCACCTGCAAGCTCTTACTGCGTGAGAAGGCTGTTATGATGGCCAATATTCGATGGGAAAATTGCATGGGTTGTAACGACACCAAGCAAATATGGCCCCATTTAAACTTAAACCGCACACTAGATATGCTAGTGTTATCAAGGCGTCAGATAGCACTCCTAATATCTGCTATAACGGGTCGCTGCCTGATAGGCGAATTTGCAAAAACTATAGGTGCGAAGTATAATGACTATTGTATAAGCTGTCATGACGTGGAGGAAAAGGAATCAATTAAACACCTCTTGTGTGAGTGTCCTGCTTTTTGTGTAAGGCGTAAGCGAATTTTAGGAGCATATAGCTTTAGATTACTGGCTGACCTGGAAAACGTTAACTTAAGCAGTTTGTTAATGTTTTTGGAGCAATCTGGTTGGTTCCACAAAAGTAAATAATAGAGAAGGTTCAGTGGTTAAGACTAGAAGTGCCCATATGTAATAGGTACTTTTAGTTAAATGTGGTATCACAATGGACTGAATAGTCTAAGTGAGCCTGAAATTTAATCGGGCTGTCACTTTAACCTAACCTAACCATTGGCTGAAGAATAAAAACACAAGTAATTTATAATTATTATTTTTTCATAAAATACATAAAATGTATTAAGCTATTTTGTAGGTTTAAGATGGATACTCGATTCGAAACTTCACGATCACAAACAATTAATTGTAAAACATATAACATAGGGTCCAACGTATAGTTTCATGTTCTGCTTAAATTGTGATGGAAACCAACCAAATTCCTTTTTAGATGTTTACAATTTTAATATAATTTCGCTGCGAAAATCGAATATCGTACCGACTGTATGAAATACATATAAACGTGATGAATCTTATAATATTGAGTAATATTTAATTGTGCTCCCCGGGTATAATATCGAATATTAATTTATCATGCGGGTAATCTTTGCGCTAAGCATTTTGGTGATTAATTTAGTAAGGGACTTTGCATTTATAACGTATTGAATTGGATTATATGGTCATCTTTATAACTCTCGATCACATTTTTGTTGTCTCCGTAGTAATTACTCCCAGATTATTATCCTCTTGCAGGTGGTGTCTGTAATTTACGGCGGCGCGCCAGATGGCGGTCCTAGGTTCTTAATCAAATGTTATCCTCCAAAAGCAAATCATTGTCATCACTGCGGTCTGGCAAGCATACAAAAAATTCCAAAAGATTTAATATGGGACCACGTGAAAAGGGATTTTGATAACGTCCACGCTTGTCTCGTAGATATGGGTAACGCTTGTAGTTGAACATTTCATTGGTGGTGAGATTCATGCAGGCATGTAATATCTAAACAACGATAACAAAACGCTTTACTATTAACAATACGTGTACTAATACCATGTCAAATCTTACCGAAGTGCAAGTCAAAATCCATCCTAATCCGCAAAAAGCAATTGCTTCGATTAGACCCAATACATAGAGCAAAGTGAATCCTTCAATCATTACGCAATAGCATGCAAAATAAATTGTAAACGAACAATTAACTGCAACTGACAATACAAATAGAAAGAACCACATGCGATTACGCAAGCCCACACAATTGTAAATGAATGGACAGTGATGATCGAAGTACGAAACGCATCGGTTACATACACGACAGTGTTTAGCCCTTAATGGCCGTAAACAACGGCAGCTATGACACAGGCGTGTCAGTATAACGTTGCGTTTCTTGAGTTTATCAAAGTAAGGTATTTGTTTTATGGCACGGTAATAGGCATCTGAACTCAGAGGTATATATCCGGGATCTCGACGATTAGCAATAATCCAGCTGATCCACATCACTGCATTCCAATAGATGAAACAATAATGAGAACGTCTCAAAATGTTCCATGTTATGGGTATAGCCTGAAATTAAAATCGATGTTCAGTAATTGAAATACACAAAAAAACAATTCCAATTTGTAGTTCAATAGGTCAGAAAAAGGTTTTGTTTTTTGCTACTATGTTTTTAATGTGAAATGCTTTAGAATTTTACGATATTTTCTTGATTATGTTTTTGGTTGTTTAAATTATTTTTATGCAAAATAGGTAACTGTTTTTCACTTTCAGCAGCATTTTCTTGTTTAAGGTAAGTATTAAGTTCGAGTTTAGCCGTTAAAGTGAAAACTAAATCAGTAAAAAAGTCATAAAATTATACATATTTGTTGCAGATTTTATTATAACTTGATGGGGAATAGCTCAACGCAAATGTTCACAACGTTTGTATTCCTTAAAATGGATTATTAAAGAAAAGTAATAGTGAAAAAATTTTAGCGGCTAAAGTCGAACTTAATACCCACCGTTACTAACAAATTTCTTTTCATTTATTTCACAAAGTAATATAATAAGCCCAACGACCCAATAAACTATATTACAAAACAAGTTATCAATAGTTGATATGTATAATAACAATAATAAAAGTATAATTATTAGATTTCACACTAGAGTAAAATTTATACAAACAGCAAAATGCCTTCTGAAAAAAAGAACCCAGTTATATTTTGCTAAAATAACGATCATTTTTTCAAATGCTACTTTTTTAAAATTAAATTCTCAATTACTATCAATTAGACAATGATTCAGTTAATTCTCATTTTTCGACTTCACGAAACTTGTATTGAACTTACCCGTATCATATACATTGGATATCCCCAAAGCAGCACCGAAAATAAAAACAGCAAAAGCGGTCCTTTGGAATCACCAGCTCCACCAAAAAGCCAACCCCAAATCTCTGATACTGATGGTATCCAACGAGATTTTTTCTTTACCTCGGTATATAAAAGGCGAACAATATCTTGGTGTTGATGTGCTTGGGCCAGCATCATGGGAGTTTTGCCATTTTTATCTCTTGGTTCTAGATCCAGGTTAGATTTTTCACAGAGTAATCGAACACAAGACATATTTCCAGACAAACAAGCTAAATGTAATGGAGTTGAACCAAAGTTATCAGTTTTTTGTAATTCAACACCAGAATACATCAACAAACGCATAAGATCTGCATGACCCTTATAAGCAGCCCAATGAAGGGCGGTATCGCCATTTATGTCAGTTAAATGGTTGAGTGCTCCCATACCTAGCAAGTAAGCTGCAGTAGCAGTACGGCCATACATACAGGCAACATGAAGGGGAGTTAATCCCTGTAGGAGGAAACGAAAATTTCAATAGGTCTTAAATCGACACGAATTACTATCCCATTCTATACCTTAAAATCTGCAGCATTGACATTAACGCCAGCTTGCAGCATAACCTGAACAACAGCAGCATGACCTTTGCGACAAGCCCAGTGTATTGGTCTTGGACCTTGAGTTCCTAGGCATGGCAAATCAATAGGGGCCAATCTCTCGACCAGATATCGCATCATCTCCACATTTCCATTGAGTGCTACCCAATGGGCAGGGGTATAACCATGACGGTCTCTAGCAGATAGGCATTCTATACCAAATTTTTCGGTTAGATTTTCCACATCACTCACTTCACCGTTTTTTATAATATCGAATATATCATCCAAATGGGCGACAGAACCATCTGCTCCCTCGAAAATCAAGAGATTCTCATCCACGGGTGCACCAGTATGACCTGAATTACCACTTCCCGTTGTACCGTTCGATCCACCTACGGCACCCTCGACGCCACCAACAACTTCGACAACTCGGGGAGTATGAGGCCGTCTAGGATCAACTTCATGGTCAGTATGGGCTCCATCTTCCTCGGCAACCATGTTACAGCTATCATAGTTCAGGGGCAGGGCCCAAACACTACGGGCGGTACCTGCCCCCGGACTCGGGTGAACTTTACTGTTTTGCGTCCTGATGCCGTCCGCAGAAGCCACGTTAAAAAAATCGTTGGGCGCTGTTAATAACGTCGATGACGGTGTTGCAGCAGCTGGCGATATTGCTCCTCCAGAGGCTGCTTGATGGAGTAGCAGCAACGGATTTTCCAGTAAGTGTGAAATTTTGTTGGTTATTATATCCCAGGTACTCTCAAAAAAATCGACAGCTCCTCTTCTTCCCCGAAGTATGCTTCTATACAAGGTTTTCAGTCCTTTCGAGTTTATTCAAAAAGAGTTATTTGAATAAATTCCTTGAATTTAGTTAGCACAGTTAGTTTTTTATCGCTTGTGAAAAATTATGTCAGCTTTTCTCGAAAAATCGATATATATATATGACGAAGGTGTAAAGAGTGAGAGAACAAAAATATAGAAAAGCCAGAGAGTTGCAGGTCCCGAATAAGGGTTTGTTTACATGTTTATGGAAGCATATATTATCTTCAAAGTAGAGCTGTAAACAGAAATTTGCCGCTTTTTTCAAATCTGATGAGGATGAGAGTGATAAACATAATCAAAACGAAGCTTACTCACGAATCTCTACAGCGCATGTCCCAAAAATCATATGGTTTCCTCCTAGGTAGGAATGCAAACACACATGTCTTCTGTCCTGCAAGGGTTTTTAAGAATTATTGTATCAAAGTACTAAAACACACTCAGAGAAATAACGAGAAATCTGCTAAAACTATAGTTCTGTCTACTGTAAATTGAAATATGTAACCGAAACAACATTTAGTTTTGCTCACTACGACTTGGCTCAGAACAAGATGAGACGGATGCAACAAATGTATTTTGCGAGAAATAGCAATTTTTGCTACATGGTAACATTATAAAAAAGAGAAGGTGTGACATCCGTTATCATAGTGAAAAAATACTTTTCTTCCCCATGTTCAATTCAGAGTCGAATTGGTCCATTACTGTGCTTCACCTAATGAATGCACAATATATGGTGCACGTAACCCTTTCGCCTTTTTCGAAGCACGTTAACCGGGAGCAGTCCACTGTCTCACCTGTGAGCCTAAAATATCCGGCTGTCACTATAGCTAACCTAACGACGACTTCCATTGCACCGGCATCTTTCTCATTTCAAACTTTCATGCAGATATGAGTTCGTTGATATTTATCACTTTATCCTACATGCACCAACAAAATGTTTTCAATTAAAAAGTTGATTGAAGTTCAAAACGTAATACAATTTCCATTTTAATTTAATTTAAAAATCGAGTGCGTTAAGGATAAGATTGCAATTTTTCTTTTTGCATTTTTAATTAAAATATTAATTGTACCAGTTACCATTTTAATTAAATGGACAAAATTTGGAATAAATGGAAAAAATATTGCAAATAAAAAAAATAATTGAAAACTTTTTTTCAGAAAGTGTCGGTTTTATATTATTTATTCGTTCAATTCTAAAAAATAATTACTAAATGTGTCGAAGAAAACAATTATTATTTTTTTATTTATTCGTATTTCTATTGAAACTATCACTTTCGTGATTGAAGAAATTTCAATTAAAAAAGTAACTGAATCAATTAACTTTGTGATTGAATCAAAAAATAATTATCTATAAATACGTGATCACTTCTAGTGCCAAAATGTTCCCAAGCGTATACCTGTAACGCAACGTTGGTAAACCATACTCATAGAAAAAAGTCTGCTAAAAACAGCAGTCGATGTCTGCAGTTATATTTTTGTACTTCAGGGCCAAATGAACAACAATTTATAAAATTTTTAGGTTATAAATTTTTCCCCAAAGCATATTTAAGAACCAAAAGTAGTTTTTGGTATATTTTTGCACTGTAATATACTTACAAGCGATCAGCAAACATTTTGTTTGCTGTTATGCCTCAATTCGATAAATATTCAGATTTTTTGTCAAATACTGCAGATATTCATAAAATATTGTTTTAATTATGTTAGGATAGCTCCTAAGTTGACATTTTTATTTGTTTTAGCCAAAATAAAACATGTTTTAGTGTAATCGAGCTTCAAAAATAGCAGGAAATGTTTGCTATTTCAGCAAACAGTGACTGCTGTCCCTTTTTCAGCAGACTATCTGCTGTTTTAGCAGACTTTTCTGCTGTCCCTCACACAAAAAAAAAATTCACGAAAATTTTTCCAAATAAAATTTTAATTGAATTTTAAAAAATATTCAATTAAAAATTTAATTGATTCAACAAATTTTTTAATTGAAACAAAAATCAATCACAAAAATAATAGTATCAATTAATTTTTTAATTGGATTAATTAACTTTTTAATTGACCTTCAATTAATTTTTTAATTGATACTATCATTTCTGTGAATGAAGACATTTCAATTAAAAATTAATTGGATCAATTAATTTCGTGATTGAATCAGAAAATTTTTTTTTTTGTGTGCTACTAACAAATTTCTTTGGGTGCAGTTAATTAAAAGAAGTGGATTTCGGACTAGTTTGTATTTTTTTTAATTCAGTTAATACTGATGTATTTTGCTGTATTTTATTTAATCTATCAGTATATGGTCCAAAGGGCTTAAATTGAGTAAATAAATGTTTTGAGTTTTAATTTAAAGATGTCTAGGTTGATATGATCTAATTTGCAAATTTCACATAACATTAATTCATATTTTAGATTGGCGACTTACCTTAAAAAATCTAAAATTGTGCTAAAAAGAACAAAAATAAAAAGTCTGGATGATTATAAATTACGCTTGCGTTTCCCTAGCTTCGTGCGGTGAAGCTAAGTACTTGTCGAATTAACTTCAAATTAAAAATATTATCCTCTAGTCCGAACGAGTTAGAAAGAATAGTGCATTTGAACAGTGATTTTGTTCTTCCTCCATACACTTCTAGATTGAGGTTGATTTTTCATTTTTTTTTTGCATTTACCTACACACAAAAAAATATAACCGAAATTTTTCAATTAATCACTTAATTGAATTTGAATTTTTACGTTTCCAATTAAAATATTAATTGATTCAATTTGTTAATCAATTCGGAAATAATTTTCAATTACAAACGTGATTGAAAAATTGTCCGTTTCCAATTACACATGTGATTGATCCAATCACCTTTGTGATTGAAATTGAATAATTTTGAGCAATGAAAAGAGTGAAAAGAGAACAAGAGAATGTGTATTTATTCAACAATGTGTGATGGTGAGTTCAGTCTGTGGAAGTAACTCGTAACGAAATGTGTGCATAAATATTTTGAACGCAACAACAAATCATAGCAAAGGGTTGAAATAAATAAAGTGTGCAACAACAAATGGCCACGTGGTAAAGGTTTGAAAAAATATATGACAGAACGCATTTGAAATTACCTGTGTTTGTGGTATTGTAAAAATGGAAAAAACCTCTACGTTTATTGAAGGTAAGAAATTGTGAAATGTGAATACCATTTTCCATTGAAGCCTGTTTACATTAAACCGAGTAAAATAATATATATTTTTAATCATTTCTTTTAGTGACCAATTTTATTTCGTGAAATTGACCAATCATTCCCATCATTTTATCAAATATATAAGAATATGTTTGCAATCAAAAGGTGGATACCGTATGTTTTCTTAAAACCAAGAGCGGTATGTTGGAAGATTCACCTTGAAGTTGCGAAGTAGCGTTGGCATTAAATTGCATTTTTGTTTTACCTGCCTTTTTAGTTTGAACCCAAGTAGAGAGCAGTATATCTGATATATAAACTAATGAGCTGAATTATATAATAGGTTAGGTTAACGTGGTTAGGTTAAGATTCAGGCTCACTTAAGGTTGAATTACACAACATGCGTCAATCCGTGCGTTGATGGAAGGGTTGATTTTTTCTGTTTGCGGCAGACTATTTGAGCTTTTGATTTCAAAGAGAAATTTCAACTCTTCAATCATCGGACGCATTGAACGCATGGTATGTAATTCTATCTTTAGACTATTCAGTCCATTGTAATCCCACATTAACTACATATGGGCACTTCTAGTTTTAACCGCTGAACCTTCTCGATTGTTTTCTTCTGTTGAACCAACCAGATTGTTCCAAAAACATTAGCAGACTGCTTAAGTTAACGTCCAGGTCCGCCAGTAATCTGAAGCTATATGCCCCTAAAATTTGCTTACGCCTTACACAAAATGCAGGACACTCACACAAGAGGTGTTTTATTGATTCCTTTTCCTCCGCATCATGACAGCTCATACAATAGTCATTATACTTCGCGTCAATAGTTTTTTCAAAATCGCCTATCAGGCAGCGACCCGTTATAGCAGATATCAGGAGTGATATCTGGCGTCTCGAGAACACTAGCATATCTAGTGTGCGGTTTAAGTTTAAATGGGGCCATATTTGCTTGGTGTCGTTACAACCCTTGCAATTCTCCCATCGAACATTTGCCATCATGACAAGAGCTTGCAGGTTGTCAGGCATACCAACGGATTCTAGTTCCTCTGCAATGTAAGGTAGATCCTAGCCTTGCTAGCTCATCTGCTTCGCAGTTCCCCGGTATGTTCCTATGGACAGGCACCCATATTAGGTGAATATTGTGCTGCTCAGCCATCTCATTGAGAGATTTGCGGCAGTCGATGGCCGTTTTCGAGTTGAGGAACACAGAGTCCAAGGATTTTATTGCAGGTTGACTGTCTGAGTATATATTAATGCTAATATTGCTTGGAGCATTACTTCTCAGCCAATTCACCACTTCTCTTATTGCTAATATTTCAGCCTGAAAAACTCTACAGTGATTGGGTAATCCTTTCGCTATTCGAAGTTCCAGATCTTTAGAATATACTCCGAAACCCATCCATCCAATTTGGAGCCATCAGTGTAGAAATCTATATATCTGTTATTCCTCGGGGTCAGTGTACACCACGCCTCACTGTTGGGAATTAGAGTCTCAAACTTTTTGACGAAAAGTGGTCTCGCCAAAGTGTAATCCACTACGTTAGGCACATCGGGCATTATTTTGAGGACCGAACTGTGACCCTAAATTTTTTCCGACCACAGCGATAGCTCGCGCAACCGCACAGCCGTTGTTGCAGCTGACTGTTTGGCCAAAATGTCTAAAGGCAATAGATGGAGTATGACATTAAGGGAATTTGTTCCTGTCTTTCTGAATGCGCCTGAGATACACAAGCATGCCATACGCTGAACTTTGCCTAAACTTGTCGGCTAGTGAAGTGTCGGCCACCAGACTACACCATGTAGCATTATAGGTCTAACCACTGCCGTGTATAGCCAATGCAATTTTTTTGGTTTTAGTCCCCACTTTTCCCTATTGCCTTTTTGCACGATTATAAAGCTACCGTTGCCGTCCCCGCCCTTTCTTCTTCCTGTCCAAAATAACGCCAAGGTATTTTGCAAACTCGCCAAAAGGGAAAATCAATCCCCCCTAAGGAAATGGGCCTAACCGTGGGAGTTTTGCGATCTTTGCAGTACATGACTAGTTCTGTCTTTGCAGGATTTACCCCAAGACCATTATCTTTCGCCCATTTCTCAGTCATCCGGAGGGCTCTCTGTATAATATCTCTAACTGTTGATGGGAATTTCCCCTGACTGTTAGCGCCACTTCATCTGCGTATGCCACCACTTCTATCCTTTCTTTTTCTAGGGAAACCAGAAGGTTGTTTATAGCAACATTCCAAAGGAGAGGTGATAGAACTCCTCCTTGAGGAGTGCCTCTGTTCACATACCTTTGTATGATTGTCCTAGTGTGGCTGAAATGAGTCTCTTCCTTAGAAGTTCGTCTAACAGCCTAAGTATACCTGGATCAACATTCAGAGTTGTCAGTCCATTTAATATCGAGCTGGGATGGACGTTATTGAACGCCCCTTCGATGTCTAGAAACGCCACGATTATGTATTCTTTTACAGATAGTGAGCTTTCAATAAAGCTGCGGTCTCAGTAGAACTGCCCTTCGAGTATGCATGCTGTCGTTTCGAGAGCAAACTTGAATCGACGCTAGTTCTAAGATAAATATCTATCATCCTGTCGGAAATCGGAAATCCTTCGCATTCGTGTGAGAGGTTTTTCCCGCTTTAGGTATGAAAACGACTTTTGTTTCCCTCCACTTTCCTGGAATATATGCTAAGTTTATACATCCTATATATATCACCGACAACCAGGGGATAATTCTGTCAGCCACCGCTTGTAACTCCGCCGGAGTAATTCCATCAGGTCCGGGGGATTTGAATGGTCCAAAGCTATTTAACGCCCATTTTATTCTAGATTCCGATACAATTTCCTCGATAGGAAACGACCGCTGAGCCACTGTGGCACCGCCAGTACATGATTCAACCGTCTGATTTCCGGGAAAATGTGTGTCCAATAGTACCTCCAGCGTCTCCTCACTGAAACCTGGAGCGGAGTTCGTGGAAGCTAGCACCTTCAGTAGTCTGGAAGCCTCGGACGTATTCTCAATGCTGCTGCAGTAATCATTCCAAGAGTTATGCTGAGTCTTTCTCAGTTCTGTATTCTCTCAGATTCATCTTGTAAGCGTCCCAATTCACAGGAGCTCTGGTGGACTTTGTTAAAGAGCTTCCTGCACGATTTGCTCATATTACCTAACTCCGTAGACCACCATGGTGGTCGATTTTTCCCCCTTGGCTTCCCTCTATGGCATGTAGCTTTCAGTGAAATGTTGAAGGCCTTAGTAATCCTCTCCACTGCGTGTTCGATAACTTGCACAGTGCTCATATTTGTATTTCCGGTATCATCATATTGAACGATTCCCTATACCTATTCCAATCAGCTTTCTTAACATTTGGCGGAAATATGGTCTTGGTGGTGTGAACATCAAATTTGAAACTGATGTAGTGGTGATCTGAGAAGCTATGTTCACTTAAAACCTGCCAATCAGATATCAGTTCATGCGAGGCCAAGGTGACGTCCAAAACCTCTTGCCTGTTTTTAGTGACAAAGGTTGGGGTATCTCCCTTATTGGAAACTACCAAATTAGTACGCAAAATAAACTCTAGGAGTGACTCTCCACTTGTATTAATGTCACCACTTCCCCATATACTATGATGTGCATTTGCATCGCATCCCATAATGAGTTTTGTCTTTGTTTTCAATGACTCCTCAACTAAGGTGTTAACGGCACATGGAGGCATCTCCCTATCATGCCCCATGTAGACCGAAGATACCCAATATTTGCATTTGGCTATTTCTACACTGGCAACGACAGTGTCTGTATTGCACATTGAAGGAAGCAGAAACAAGTTGAGCTCGTTTTTAGCAATTATACAGGCTCGATTTACATCATTACCAGTATACTGCAATAGTTTGAACCCCGGAGTACTTAATTCACATATTTTGTTGTTTCTATAAACATATGGTTCTTGAATAAGAACTATATCTGTGCCCCCTTTCACCAGGAGAACTTTTAAGGCAGCACATGCAGCCTTACAATGGTGAAGATTTATCTGGAGGATCCGTAGGACCATCGAGATTTTCAACAACCGTCACATCAGCCGTTTCAATCGAGTCATCAAGAATGTCCTCTTCAGAGATCTCGGTGACTCTCGCAATAACCATAGGTTCAACTTTGGTGAGTTTTGAGGCAGTAGAAACCTTCTCTCGCATACGGTGTCTATCCATGTCTGCATCTTTGGTATCTCCCTCAACTTCGCAAGAGGATCCGCTTACTTCTGATTCAGACGGAGGCTTGTCTATTTCTGAATCCTTTAGCTGATCGTTTTTATATACCTTCATTTGGATATAATGAAAGCCATAACATACACGGCCCTGGGACTTTGCTAGATGTGGCAAAGACTGAGTGTTCAATATAAACACTGCATGCCGTCTTGGTCCATCCACTTCATCCAAACGGCCAACTTTCCAATCAGCTGTTGGAAGATCTGGATTGCATCGTTTCAGTCTATTTAAAATAGATTCAGGGTCAGAAGGGTTTGCAGGTATCCACGCATGTGCTCTAGGTCTAACCGGTATGTCTTTCTTCTCGACTAACTCTAGAGCAGCTCCTTCCCAAACTTCGCCAATTAGTTTCAGAGCAGCTTTAAAACATTCTATAGACCTCTGGTCCTCTGGATCTGGACCGGGAAACTTTTCCAGCACATGTGAGTAGACGACAGACAGAGCATTCTCAATTTCCCCCCATTTTTGCTTTGGAAACATACTTTGCTCCTTTATTAATGATAGCCATCACAAGGCTGTCTATGGCAACTGAGGCAAACGATCTTTGATCCCTTTTGAAGTATGGCAGCTCATCCGGTGATCGTTCCATTTTTCCAGCCTCAAGAAGTCCTTGAGCCCATTTTAAGGAAACGCTTTGTTTAGCCGACAGCGTGCTTGGGTCGACTGATCCTAACTTCTTTAGGGTAAACAAAGCATTTCTGCGTTCCTTGAATCTCTTTCGTGAGGGATTACCTCCTTTTGATGCCGTTACCTTGGAAAAGGTTCGACTTGTCAAAATGTCGCCACCTGTCGACCCGTCTACAGGTCGACTAATTGGGCCTAACTCTTGGTCATTGCCCAAATTTATAACTCCAGTCGATACCCGTCCACTGAGCCCTGAAGTTAGCAACCCAGTGAATGTCTTTGAATTTCGCTGCAAGGTGGCTGAATGGTAAAATAGTTCTTTCTGTTGGATTTAATAATATGAAAAATATCCGAAAATTATAAAAATATGTATTTTCCATAATTTTTTTTCTATTTCCAAAGTATCAATATAATACAAAATATTACATTGTTTTGCCATTATTTTTGTCTTTGATTGGTTCAAATTTTAATAGACGATTTCAATGTGTGGAAATTTTGGAAAGGAATTGTTACTAAAATTAAATTACCGAGCTCCTTACTACACCTTTTTATGCTAAACGACTACAACTGCAAAAGAAAACTAATTTAGCTTACAGACTGCTGATTTATTGGAAATCTAGGCGCATCTAAATATTAAAAGAAACATGCTGGTATCGTTAATATGATAAGGAAGATAATGATTTATATAGTTTATTTTTTTAACCCTTTAGTTGTTATTGATCATAATTGTATGTCTATGTTATGTTAGAACAAAACACACAAATAACAAAAACCAAATTATATATTGAAATAAAATATTGAAGTTTTTTTATAAGAAACGCATATTTTCTTTTATTTCAAATAAAACTAAATAAGATATTGGGGTGCAACACATACATTTTTGATTGAAATTTATTGCCCATATCAATTAATAATTTAATTGAATCAATATAGTTGATTGATTTTTGTCGCGAAATTAATTAAAATTTTAATTGATTCAATTAAAACTGTGATTGAATTTTATGTCAATCCCCCGGACCTGATGGAATTATTCCGACGGAGTTACAAGCAGTCACTGGCAGAATCATCCCTTGGTTGTCGGCGATATATAGGATGTATCAACTTAGCATATATCCTAGGAAAGTGAAGGGAAACAAAAGCCGTTTTCATACCTAAAGCGGGAAAAGCCTCTCACTCGAGTGCGAAGGATTTCCGACTTATCCTCATTCCTACTTAAGACTCTGGAGAGGATGATAGATATTTATCTTAGAACTAGCGTCGATTCAAGTTTGCTCTCGAAACAACAGCATGCATACTCGAAGGGCATGTCTACTGAGACCGTATTACATGAACTAGTCAGCTTTATTGAAAGCTCACTATCTGTCAAAGAATACACAATCGTGGCGTTTCTAGACATCGAAGGGGCGTTCAAAAACATCCATCCGAGCTCGATTTTAAATGGACTGAAAACTCTGAATGTTGATCCAGGTATACTTAGGCTGTTAGACGAACTTCTAACGAAGAGACGTATTTCAGCCACACAAGGACAAGCAAACATACAAAGGTATGTGAACAGAGGCACTCCCCAAGGAGGAGTTCTATCACCTCTTCTTTGGAATGTTGCTATAAACAACCTTCTGGTTTCCCTAGAAAAAGAAAGGATAGAAGTGGTGGCATACGCAGATGATGTGGCGCTAGCAGTCAGGGGAAAATTTCCATCCACAATCAGAGACATTATACAGAGAGCCCTCCGGATGACTGAGAAATGGGCGAAAGATAATGGTCTTGGGGTAAATCCTGCAAAGACAGAACTAGTCATGTACTGCAAAGATCGTTAGGCCCATTTCCTTACGGAGTATTGAAATTCCCTTTGGTGAATGTGCAAAATACCTTGGCGTTATTTTGGACAGGAAGCTGAACTTTAAGCTTAATATTGTACTCGTGCAAAAAAGCAATAGGAAAAAAGGGGGACTAAAACCAAAAATTGTGCATTGGCTATACACGGCAGTGGTTAGACCCATAATGCTATATGGTGTTGTAGTCTGGTGTCCGGCACTTCACCAGCCGACAAATTTAGACAAAGTTCAGCGTATGGCGAGCTTTGAG
This sequence comes from Haematobia irritans, assembly GCF_050003625.1. NCBI lineage: Eukaryota > Metazoa > Arthropoda > Insecta > Diptera > Muscidae > Haematobia > Haematobia irritans. The sequence goes on along the minus strand of NC_134398.1, from coordinate 121,800,220 downwards.
TATCTCAGGCGCATTCAGCAAGACAGGAACAAATTCCCTTAATGTCATGGTGCATCTATTGCCTTTAGACAGTTTGGCCAAACAGTCAGCTGCAACAACGGCTGTACGGTTGCGTGAGCTATCGCTGTGGTCGGAAAACAGTTACGGTCACAGTTCGGTCCTCAAAATAATGCCAGATATGCCTAACGTAGTGGATTATACTTTGGCGACACCACTTTTCGACAAAAAGTTTGAAACTGTAGGCTAGGGACTACCTTACATATTCCAGAGGAACTAGAATCTGTTGGTATGACACTGGCTACCTGCAAGCTCATACTGCGTGAGAAGGCTGTTATGATGACAAATGTTCGATGGGAGAATTGCAAGGGTTGTAACGACACCAAGCAAATATGGCCCCATTCAAACTTAAACCGCACACTAGATATGCTACTGTTCTCGAGACGTCAGATATCACTCCTGATATCTGCTATAACGGGTCGCTGCCTGATAGGCTATTTTGCAAAAACTATTGGCACGAAGTATTATGACTATTGTATGAGCTGTCATGATGCGGAGGAAAAGGAATCAATTAAACACCTCTTGTGTGAGTGTCCTGCATTCTGTGTAAGGCGTAAGCAAATTTTAGGGGCATATAGCTTCAGAACTTAAGCAGTTTGCTAATGTTTTTGGGACAATCTGGTTGGTTCAACAGAAGAAAATAATCGAGAAGGTTCAGCGGTTAAAACTAGAAGTGCCCATATGTAATAGGTACTTTTAGTTAATGTGGTATCACAATGGACTGAATAGTCTAAGTGAGCCAGAATCTTAATCGGGCCGCCACTTTAACCTAACCCATGTTGCAGAGTTATAATCTTCTTTTACCGCTGGGGTCTTTTAGCATAAACAGGCGTATTGGGGGCTCGGCAAGTTTAGTTTTAGTAGCAATTCCTTTTCTAAATTTCCACACATTGATATATAATATAATACTTGGAATTATATTGATACATTGCAAATTCTAGAAATAAAAATATAAATGGAAAATGCGTATTTTTATTATACAAATTTATTGCGATTTTCGAATATTTTGGTTCAAATTAAAAAAAAAAAAAAAAAAAAAAAACAAAAAAAAACAGGTAAAACTAAAATAGAACTTCGTTTGCCAACGCTACTTCGCAACTTGGAGGTAAATCTTCCAACCCTTCCATTACGCTCTTGCTTTTAAGACAATTAGGCGTTTAAAATATCAATACGGTACCCACCTTTTGATTGCACAAATATTCTGTATACTAGATGATTTTTGATTAAAATCATGAAGGTAATTGATTGACCAATTTGACGATATACAAATGCTCACTAAAAGAAATTAATTTTATATTTTCATAAAAAATATATTATTTTTGTTCGTTAATATAAATAGGCTTCAATGGAAAGCTGTATTCACATTTCACAATTGGCTTACCTTCAATAAATGTAGATTGTGTTCCATTTTTACAATACCTCAAAACACAAACGCAGGTAATTCCAAATGCTTTCTGTCATATATTTTGTCAGTTCTTTACCGCTTGGTCATGTGTTGTTACACACTTTATTTATTGCAACCCTTTTGTATGACTTGTTATTGTATTCATTATATAGTATATATTATATTCATCATATTGTATGCACACATTTCGAACGCAGCACACTGAATGTCGCCAATCATGTTTTTCAATTTACGCGAAAAACAAAAACCCAACCGGTCGTTACGAGTTACTTCCACAGACTGATCTCTCCATGACGTGTTGTTGAATAAATACACTTTCTCTTTTCGCTCTTTCTCTCCATCGCTCAAAACTATTCAATTTCAATCACAAAGGTGATTGAATCAATCACATGTTTAATTGGGAACGGAAAATTTTTCATTCACGTTTGTAATGGAAAATTGTTTCTGAATTGATTAACAAATTAATTGAATCATTTAATATTTTAATTGGAAACGTAACAAATATCAATCATTTTTTAATCGAGTTTTCTTCAGATTTGATTAAATAATTAATTGAATCAATTAACATATTAATTGAATCCGTTTCCAAATTCAATTAAGTGTTTAATTGAAAAATATATATAGAAATATTTATATTTACTATCCCCCTTGTTCTGATTTACGAATTCGCAAAACGAAAAATTTTCCTCAATCTTTATTGTTCGAACCACTACAATATATAATACGAAAATTTCATAAATTTTTCCTATCGATAAGAAATTTAATTTGCAAAAATTTTATGTCTAAAGGCGTATCGGTTGACTATTTATTGGCAATTCAAAATTTTGCGTTTTGCGAATTCGTAAACCAGAACATGGGGGTATATACTGTATGTAGTTTCTTTTATTGGTCGTTCTTACAATTGTTTAATTTTAGTCTTACAGTGTAAAAACAACATACAACTTTGGAATGAAATGAAATGTTTTCGTTTAAAATCGTAACAAAAATTTTTAATGAATATTTGCAATTATAAAAAAGTACATATAAGTTTGTACTAATCTAATTTTTACGAAAGCTTAATAGTATAGGATAAATAGCATCTAGACACTCTAAAATGTCTTTTCTTGCTTTAGCACCGGTAAATACAATTTTGCCATTAACAAATATTAATAGTACCATACGAGGTTTGACCATTCTATATATGAGGCCTGGAAATAACTCTGGCTCGTATGAACTAAATTGGCCATGCATTTGATTTAAATGCTCTAATCGTATGGGAAATCGCAAATCCACAGTTGCAACAATATTTTGTAGACGAAAATCGGCAAATTTAACAGGATATCCAAGTTTTTGTATTATACGAGCAAACTTTCTGCTTCCTAAGGACGCCTCAGCTTCATTACGTGCCCCAGTACATATTATCTTACCTGTTCTAAATATTAGTGCTGTACAACGCGGGTCTCTCATTCGCATCACAACACCATGGAAACGTGAAGGTGTATATTCCGAATTGCGTGTACGATTATTGATATCCTGTAGATTTAATTCGCATGCCAAAGAAACCGTAGCAACAACATTCCTACAAATGTTAAGAAAATCCATATTTGTAGTATACTTACTGAAGCTTTTGAATAAATATAAATTAAGGTTTCAATAAAATAAATACCCAGCAAAAATACTTTAGCAGTAATAGTTTAGTTGCGCTTTTTGGTATACAATAAAGTAGGCAATGCATCCACACTGCATGAATCAGTAGCAATAACGTAAACGAGTAATCAAACTAGTTTATGATCATTCGTTTACGTTATTGCAACCAATTCATGCAGTATAGATGCATGAAAGCAAGAAAAGATAGTGCTGTTTTCCTTCACGCCAACAATGCTATACTCAAGATTGAGCAATATTTCTATTAAAATGAGCAATTATATCAGCGCTATGTAGAAGCTGCTCTAAATCGGGACATCGCCTACAAATATTAGCGCTGTTTCGGTTGTTTTGTAAGCAGTTGGTACTGCCTCTCTCCCTTACAATCCCGCTGAAATAGTGCTCCATTTTTGCTGGGTAGCAATGAGACTATAGCAAGAACATATGTTGGTTATAAAATAGAGTAGCGTTGGAAGAAGAACAGAGCCTCCATAATAATACCCCATAAAGCAATAAAATTCCAGAATGGAAAATGATATAAGCATAAAAATTAGCAACCTGTAATTCGATTTTTGGTTTAAAATAGAATAGGGAATCATTGTTCGCCAATGGTGTCAGTATTAGGCTGGCAGTCTGAATAAGTCTACTCCAACAATCGCATTAATGTAATAGCCTACTTGAGATTGGAAACCGGAAACTCGAAGATGGAAACCAAATTTCTTTCCCGAAGTGTCTTGACACGTGTTCTGACGTTATATTTTCCACATCGGTTTTTTTAGATTTTTTAGCTACATTTTAGACGTTCGCCCTCCCCAGTAGAATTGTGGGCCTCCGGTCCTCTTGTAAATGACATTCGCAATAAGTTAATAATCTGTCTTTCCGAAATGATTTGTGCAGTACCTACAACGACAGGCTCAACTTAATTCAAGATCATAAATACCCAAAAATATTTCGACAATGTAAAAACTCTGCTTCTCTGCTGTGAAGTCTAAGACTATGACACATCACTCGGAATCGATTACAAAAAAAGTAAATTTACAACTGCGCAGATGAAATGATAATAGGCTCTAAATAATACGCGTCCGTTTAGTTATCAATGAAATTGAAATAATTGGTATATTCCAAGAAGTTGCATTTTTGGGAACCTTCAACTCAATCGCATTGCACATTGGTTCCCATAACTTATGCTAAAAAGTCGTATATAATAACATACTGTAATTTTACATCGTGTTGTGCCTCATAAGTTTCCGCAGAGGCAGTGGCTGGTTGCTGATGCTGTAGACTGGCGTGTGGATTTATCTGCATAAATAGAAAATAAACATTCAGCAATAATAAATAAATAATAAAACTATTCTAATACTATAGTACCTTAGCTGGTGTATTGCATTTTGCTGTTAGATTGTGATGGTGTTGCTCCTGTTGTATTACATCCATTGATGGCACGTTCTTAATATCACTTAATTTCAAATTAATTTTTTTAAATGCAGTTATTCATAATCGGTTTATACAAAATTCGTTATTGATTATCTTTATTTTATTATTTATTTATATATTTATAATTGAACTTTATGGCTTGAATATAAATCTTTCGAAGAAAACAATCCAGAAGACACTGATCTAGTGTTGGGAAAGTAACGAGTATTTGATTGCAAGTACTCGTTACTGACTAATCTTTTGAGTACTCGTTACAGTTAAATGAGTACTCAATATCTACAATACAATCCCAATAAACACAAACGTTTGAAAAATGCTAAAATTCATCTGTTTTTCAAACAATTAGGGAATATTTATAATATTCGATCATTACAGAACTTACTGGAATTTTCGTTCGCCTCGAGACGAAAGAAACGTCAAAAATCACTCGTTGATATCTCGAGAACTAGAGTCCGTTGAATCACAATTGTTTCGGTGGTCGATAGTAAATCATAAAGGATGAGTCCATGGCAAAGTTGGAGGATTTGTAGCAAATATATATAAAGTTATTTTAGTTTCACTCTAGACGAACGATTCGTCGCGGGACGATTTTGAGTTTCATGAACAGGCAGTTATTTTTTGCTACAAGAACAATGTTTTTATTATTTTACCCATTATATATTCAACACGACCATAAAAAAGTTCACAGGATCAAATAGAAATTCCCATAACCATTCAATTGGTTACGATAACCAATGCCGATAAATTTGGTTTTATGTCGTATAAAATTGTTGAGCTAACCACCAGCATGGGAATCAACAAATGGTTGGTACAACCAAAAGTTGAGTAAACTAATAGAATCTTAGTCAAATTATGGGACGCGCTTAAGGCAGTTGTTGCAAACAAATAACTATTAATATCAACATCGACATGTTAGATGATATGACGCTACATAATTTGCAAAACGGGGAACAGCGTCACTAAATGTACTTAATAATAGTCCGCAATAAATTGAATAGTTTATCCCATAGAATAGAATTTGGCTTAAGGTAAGTATCGCACCGATTTATAAAAAAGGAATATTACAAAAGTTTCCATAAAGTTTGCAGGCTTCATACACCAACCAACACAAATACTTTTATTGTATTAAGCACATAAAATTCTAGAACTACTTCAGAGATCTGTATTTATATCTAGAGACTTAAGGAGGACATTTCTGGTAAGTATAAGTCTATGAATTATAATTTTATATTTATAAAAACTGTAATATGTACGTACATGCATAATATATGAAAATTGAATTATATAATCTCAATATAATCTGCCCTTTTCATTTAATATTGGAATTTGGTAAGTATATCTATCACCAACAAACCATATAAATAACAACCAATTTCTCATATCCGAAACGAATGCTTTCGTTCGACTAGGATTCCCACAACAGCTGAATAATAATAAAATAATTATCCCAAAACAGCTGGCAAATAATTCGGTTGAGGCAACGAATTTATTTTCTAGGTGTAGTTAGTAGATATGGAAAAGGATAGATTATCCATCCATTGGTTGCACTTGAAAGATTTGTGGAAAATTGCACTTGTCGATGAGACACCATATTTTTTCATCGATCAGCTTCTGAATGCTTCCAAAAATGTGTCATCCAAAGATATTAGTTTTCTGCAAATAAATATGCGTTTAGAGACTTCTTTAACTTTTCATTCCATTTTAACTTACCAAATATAATTTCAAATAATTTCCAAACAGTTCCATCCAGATATTTTTAATTTGATATTTATATTTAAGCCATTTAAAATTGTTCATTAATATGCAGGCAATTTGAAATAAAATACTCTGGAAAATACTAATTTTACTAATACATATAAAATAGATACACATACATAATACATGTAAGTAAACAAAACAATACTATCAAATAAAAAAAATCGGTTCTGCAAAAGGCGGTCAAACAAAAATTGACGCCTTTCAAAGTTGTTACGCCGTTTATCAGTGATGCCAACTCCCGAAATGCAAAAAGCACCAAATATATATTATTAACTGTTGGGAAAGAAAATATTATTAAAAATTATACAAATGGTCTTTTTTGAATTTTTTATTAAAGTAACGAGTAGTAACGAGTACTCAATTCAAAAGTAACGAGTAGTAACGAGTAGTCAAAAGTAATCAAAATTTCCAACATTACACTGATCGAATCTAATTCTGCAAGCCCACTGCGAATGAATGATGACAGCGAATGAACGATGAAGAAGAAGAAAAAGTAGAGAAGCCCCCCTTCACATTTTCTCAACAGCGTGAAGATAGCGACGTCGCTAACTTTCGATGACAGAGTTATCGAAAAATAACAGGGTAACACCGAGACGTCAAAAACTGTAAAACTGACAGACAATATTTTTTTTGCTTTTTGTGCTCAAAAAACAATGAGTTGTACACAGAACATGGTAGAGAATACCACTACCCTCATCGCTACCACCGACTCGTAAGTGACACTGCAACAATGGCAAACTGTGATAGTATTTTGCCATCACTATTCGCATGAAAGTATTTTGCCATCACTATTCTTACAAGAGCCATTTTATATTTTGTGAAACACCAATTTAATTTATTTAAATAAAAACGATAATGCAGTGCTGAAAACATAGTTATTTCGCTTAAAATTGTGAAAGGTATATTGGTGAACAAGTTTTTACTTTCCAAATGGAATAAAGTGATACCTTTTTCAAATATTTTTCCTCCATTGGGAATAAAAGCGCTGGCTGATAGACGCTACAACATGTAATACGGTGTTCTCACCAAGCATGTTTTGGGGTTTGAAATTTTTTCCCTTTATAAGCACTTCAAAACGAGTCGTTTTCGCCATACAAAAAAACAAGTTCAAAACACAAGTTTTCAATTTTAGAATGTGAACCCACCAAATTTGGAATATACCCCGAATAACATACCATATTCAAAATATATGTCAAAATATTGAAATAAGTTTCATAGAAAAAAGAATAAACAAAGTCTTTTAAGAACACAGACATGTGAAAATAACATAAACATTTTTTCCCCTTTGCGCTCGCGATAATTATTTGGACATAGGTTGCATATATGCGAATTTCGAGTAAATGTGAATTTCTAGTTTCCATGGTAACTGTCAAACTAAAACATCTCAACCCGGTGTGAACGGTCAAATGTTTTGGAAAAACGAATGAGGAAAACGAGTCGGTGGGAATATAGCATAACTTGTAACTCAACATCAATCTTTTATTAATGCACAAAAATATGTTAAATGTGATGTGATAGTCGTATAAATCTTATATTTATGAGAATTTATAAATGTTTAATAAAATTAATAAACATCTAAATAATCGTGTTTTACTTGACCACAATGATTCTTTTACAACTATAGAGCTGTTTTCTTTTTGCACTGATAACCAGTGCTAAAATAAAACGCAAAAAAAATTCAGTTCAAATTTCGATTTTGATTGGCAACACTTGGTCCCCAGCTGTCAAAATGAAATTTTTTGTTTATAAATAAAAAAGAGGATAGAGACCGCCAATATATAGCAACAAGTGAATTTTGATAATATTAAATATAGATACATAAACAAAAAATTAATAAACCAAAGTTTGTGGTGGTAATTTGCATAATAATTGTTTTTGCCCTAAATCAACTTGTCGGTAGTGAAATGGATTTGGAGAATGGATGGATTTAAATAGTTCTGTAAACAAGTGGAACAATTCCAAAAGCTATTGAGAGCTTTACAAAATGAACACAGTCATTTGTATGAAGTGATCAAGTAAAATAATAGGGCTGTTTTCTTTTTGCACTGATAACCAGTGCTAAAATAAAACGCAAAAAAAATTTCAGTTCAAATTTCGATTTTGATTGGCAACACTTGGTCGTCAAATGTCAAAATCAAAGTTATTGTTTACAAATAAAAATAGGGGGTATACATTTAATAATCAATTTATAGAAATAAGTGTACCAAAACCGAAAGAGTGATTATTAATTTTAAAGGATTTGCTGCTTGCCTTTCATAAACAAATGACTGCTGGCAACAGCTACGTGCGTGGAAACAGATTCAGTGCGTCATGTTTATCAACCAAACGCGTGGAAATATGGGAATTTGCTCAAGTGGTGGATTTACAAGTGGCTAATACCACAAGCATGTGTGGTATAGAAATGGATATGCCAATTGCATCAAAATCACAAAAGCCTAGTTAACGTAGAATTACAGACTTCGGCCAGCCATCACAAGAGGGAGAGAATATACAGGAAATATAATTCAACTTAATACCACAGGAAATATAATTCAACTTAATACCATGTCATCGCAAAATGTAAAATAATTTACCCACGCCGAAGTTGCCAAAAATATTACAAAAGAAAAGAATTGGTTCATAATCCACAACAACGTGTATGACGTGACCCCTTTTCTCAATGAGCATCCTGGTGGTGAAGAAGTCTTGATCGAACAAGCTGGTAAAGATGCTACAGAAAATTTCGAAGAAGTTGGTCACAGTTCATATGCCCGTGAAATGATGCAACAATACAAAATCGGTTAACTAGTTGCTGAAGAGCGTACAAATGTTCCAGAAAAATCCGAACCCACATGGAATACTGAGCAAAAGAACGAGGAATCGTAATGAAGTCATGGCTGATGCCTTTTGTCTTGGGTTTAATAGCCACCTTGGTTTATAAGTTTTTCTTTGGAACGAAATACCAATAATTGTAGGCAGAGAAAAACATCACCACCACCAGCCACAAACAAATATCGCAAGTTTATTTGTATATACAAGTCATACAAAAAACAAAAACAAAACATATACAGTGACTCACAAAAATATTCTTTTTTATATCTTGAAATCGCAAACCGCTTAACATTTATATGAAAAAGTTTTATTAAAATGTTTCCATGGATATACATAACAGCAAAACGTAAACAAAAATCGTGAAATTAATTTTATTGTATTATTTTTAATCATTAAATCAAAAAACTACAAAAAAAAGCTCACAAAAGTATTCGTCGTATCAGTAATCACATTGTATGAGACATTATTTTGGTCCACTTAGTATTTGGAATAGTACCCTTTGTTATGCGCTTTACAGACTATCAGTTATTCCGGACAGAATGTCGGTGTTTGTAAAGAATCTTATAGTGTGTCGGATCGATACGACTTGTCGGCGATGACTAAATAATCGGTAAATGTGTTATCGATCCCTTAAACATGCAGCAGTATCGATTATGCCTTCGGACTTAACTTATAATGTGCACAATATGAGGGATATGTTCGACGCGAGCACTGTCGTCCGGAATAACTGATAATCTGTAAAGCGCATTAGCGAAAATGGCTTCCAGTCGTTTTGGCATCGACACGTTTCTTGAGAGATTTTGCCCCATTCTTCTTGTAACACTTTTTTTAAGGGCTGTCCAAGATGAAATTTGGTTTTGTCCGATCCACGGTTCCAAATGAGATCCTAGTTTTCAATGGGGTTGCTACCTGGGCTTTGTGGTTGCGTTTTGAGATATTTAGTGTTGTGAAGGAGCCATATTTTCACATCCCAGGCCGTGTGTTTGAGGTGTTTGCTTGTTGGAACAACCCTGCCAACATTTTTTGAATTTGGGGACTCTTTTGAGAATCCCCACTACGTCGAAAACAATCATATACGACATCAAAAACTCGTCGGAAAAGCGCCGTCACTATTGAGAAGTTGTACCACGCCAAGTTACTACAAAAATGTTTCGCATGAGTGCAATTATTAGGTGCCTTTATAGATCAATTTAGAACGACGCCAATAAGGGACCCTCCAAACAATCAGAAAAAGTGCATTTTAAGATAGTTGTAAAAGAATCATTGTGGTCGAGTAAAACACGTTTGTTTAGATATTTATTAATTTGATTAAACATTTACAAATTCTTAAAAATATAACATTTATACCACTATCACATTACATTTAACATAATTTTTGGCATTAATGATGATGTTGAGTTACAAGTAGCGAGTTACATGTTGCTGCGTCTATCAACCAGTGTTTTTATTCCATGGAGGCAGCGTGTCTGTAAAATATCTGAAAAACAATCACTTTATTCCATTTGGAAAATCACCAAATTGTTCACCAATATACCTTTCACAATTTTAAGCGTATAATCTATGTTTTCAGAACTTTATTTTCGTTTTTATTTAATTAAAATATAACAAGCTGGTTGCGCTTGGCGTTTCACAAAAAAATGGCTATTTTAACAGTAGGGATGGTAAATTACTTGCATGTACTTTTTGATGTACCTTTTCATGATGGTTGAAGTGACATTTACGAGTCTGTGGTAACGATGAGGTTGAAATGGAACTTTGAAATGCTGGCAGGGAAGGAGTCTTTATCACGAAATCCCATTTTAGAGGCGCTGAAGTGAAGATTTTCTTTCAAAATTTTTAAATATGTTAAAAAACATTTAGGCGTTCATGGTTCCATCAATAAAAACTAAGTTTCATTACACTTGTTTTTACATTTTTTATTTTCAAGGTTTCCCTAAGCTTTCGCCGTGAAAATAAAAAATGTCGAAAAGTGTAAGACAAAAGTTTTTATTATTTTAAAATTTATTAAGAAAATGTAACCATTAAAAAAATTAGGTTTATTTTAGTTATCGGAATTATTATTTCTTCAGCAAATTAACTTAACTTTATTCATTTTTGGATTATGTTTGTATAATTAACCCTCTAATGCCCCAATTTTTTGGCCATCTGAATAAATATTTAATGTTAACGACACAAAAGCAAGAAAACTAAACAAGAAAATTTTATAGCTAAAATTCAGTATATGCTACAAAGCCTCTTGAACAGTTCCAACTGTTTTCTTTTTATTTTACCCATTTTTATTGTGTTAAGGTGTGTTTTACTAAAAGCTTCCTTATTTATTGAAGCCCGCCTAAAGGCGGGATTGGGCATTGGAGGGTTAACTAAAGAATAGAAAAGTTATACACAAATGAAGCGTAAATATCTAAAAAATTCATGAAAATTTTAAATTTTACCGCAAAATCCAAACCAAAATCATACTGTCTTGGTGAATATTTTCTAAATAATGATGAAGAAGGCAATTTTATTATTATATACTATTCCAAATGCTATTTTTATACCCTCCACCATAAAATGGTGGTTTTTTAAGTTTGTCATTCCGTTTGTAACAGATCGAAAAATTGCTCTAAGACCCCATAAATAATAGGGTGGTTAAATTTTCAAGGGCCGATGTTGATTTTGAATAAAACACAAACTATTTAGGACATTATTGTAATTTTATTTTATTATGATATATTCGTATTACTCAATTATGTATGGAACAAACTATAGGCCAAATAGACGCCGCGACCTCGGTGGCACACCTCCATCCGAAGGTCCAAATTTTCGATGACTCTGGGGCATAATTGAGGTTCTATGCCGTTAATGTGCCGAATTATCTCGTCCTTTAGCTATTGAATTGTTGCTGGCTTATCGACGTACACCTTGTCTTTCAAATAACCACAAAGAAAAAAGTACAACGGTGTCAAATCACATGATCTTGGCGGTCAATTGACATTGCCATTACGTGAGATAACACGGACATTAAATTTGTTGCGCAAAAGAGCCATTGTTTCGTTAGCTGTGTGGCAAATTCGGGCCATACAAAGTTCGTTATCATCTTACGATAGCGAACACCATTCACAGTAACTGCCTGACCGGCCTCATTTTGGAAAAAATGCGACCCGATGATGGTCGGTCCGTCTGTTGAAATCACGCCAACTTCCGTTCGAAACAAGCTATCGACTTGAAACTTGGCACAAGAAGTTGTTATTGATATAAGGTAAGTACTATGTTCGCTTTTCGCGTTGAAATTTTCGCGGTTACTTTATTAAAAGGATTCAATATAAAGCACATAATTTAACTCCATTGATGTGCAGTTTCTTGTTCCTCTAGATTTTGGCAAGACTTTACAGGAATATGTCTGTTTTCATTTATAATTTTGACTATTTCAGGAAAAGTAATCGCGAAAATAAAGTGATTTTCAACTCGAAAACCGAACATAGTACCCACCTATAGGTCGTATCTTATTGGAAAAGGGCCATATCGCATTACTTTACGTATAGCCCCCATATAAACCGATCCCCAGATTTGACCTTCGGAGACTCTTGGAGGGGCAAAATTCATCCGATCCGGTTGAAATTTGGTACGTGGTGTTAGTATGTGGTTTCTAACAACCATACAAAAATTGGTCCATATCGGTATTGGGCGGGGCCGACTATATCATACCCTAAACCACCCCATGCGAATTAGTAAACATAAGCAAGGGTATCATTGGTATAGGTTTGGGAGATGAACCGAATTTCCTTATTTATGAAAATTATGCAGTATACACTCAAAAAAAAGGCATGTCCTGTTACAAAGATTTTGTCTTTACTTTAAAAATTTACTTTTTCCCTTTCCTTTTTTTCCTTTTTTTTAAAAATCCGAGCCAAAGAAGCGGAGAATACTAGTAAGGATATTTTTAAGACACATTTTTTTTTTAAATTTCGGTTTTGTGTACTTCTTTCTAGGAAGCGAATTTTAAGTTTTCATTTTTTCAGCTTTTGTTCTCCATATGCTATTAAAATCCTTTAAAACGAGTTAACAACTTTATTTTCCAAATTCAGACTCGACTTCCAGTATACTCAGAAAAAGTCTGCTAAAAACAGCAGTAGATGTCTGCTGTTATATTTTTGTACTTCACGGCCTAATGAACAATAATTTATAAAATTTTTATACCCTGCGCCACACTGTTGAACAGGGTATTATAAGTTAGTGCATATGTTTGCAACACACAGAAGGAGACGAGATAGAAGGGTTTTAGACGATGCAATAATTGCATGCAATAATTGCACGCAATTCTTGTTTGTAGGCAAACGGGGTAGAGAAGCAAAGAGGGTAGAAAAAATTTCAAGTTTTCCGTTCCTCTTGCAATTTTTTGACATTTCTGAAACTTGAAATTTCAAGCGATTGCATGAAGAATTTCAACGTATAAATGCTGAAGTTTTTAAGAAGCAACTTTAAAAGAGAATACAAAAAATTGCACGCAACCAATTGCATCGTTTAAAACCCCTCATAGACACATGGTGTCTTTGGCAAAAATGCTTAGGGTGGGCTCCTGAGTCGATATAGCCATGTCCGTGAACACATTTTTGTAATCAAAGTCTAGGTCGCAATTTAAGCCCAATCGACTTCAAATTTGGCACAAGTATGTGTTTTGGGTCAGAATAGAACCCTATTGATTTTGGAAGAAATCGGTTCAAATTTAGATATAGCTCCCATATATATCTTTCGTCCACTTATACGGCCCTAGAAGCAAGATTTTAACCCAAATTTGGTAGAAATTTTGCACTAGGAGTACAATTGGTAGTATAGTCAAATGTGCCAAATTTTATTGAAATCGGTTCAGATTTAGATATAGCTTCCATATATTTCTTTCGTCCGATATGCACTTATATGGATTCAGCCTGAGTTTTACCCTGATTTGGTTGAAATTTTGCTCAAACATAACGCTTGGCCATATAGTAACGAGTGAAAAATTTGATTGAAATCGGTTCAAATTTAGATATAGCACCCATATATATCTTTCGTCCGATTTAGACTCATATGACAACAGAGGCCAAAGTTTACTACCGATTTTCGTGAAGTTTTGCACAGAGAGTAGAATTAACATTCTAGTAATGCTTGGTAAATTTGATTGAAATCCATTCAGATTTAGGTGTCGTTATGTGTGTTAAATTTGGTTAAAATCTTTAATATTTTAGATATTTAAGTGTGTTAAGTTTGATCTGATTTGGTTCAGATTTAGATAAAACCCCCATATATTCGTGTTTCCAGTTATTACAAATATGACCAAAATTCCCACACTTTAGACAAAACTCTGTGATGATTTCCTCATATCTTAGTCATATCCTGTAGTGCCAGAATTTCCACAGAACAGTTGATTTTTAAATAAGGCTCCAAGTCGCTCGACTTGACCAAATAATATGTTACAACCCACACTTGACCACATATCTTGGCGAGATCTACCAATATCCTTTTAAAATCGCCACTGGTGAGTAGCAAAAATTGCAAATATTACTAAAATTTTCCTATATTTGGTATACATATGTATCGCCTGATAAATCATAAATGTCCTTTTGCACACTTGCATTAATATTTCTCTCGCTTCATATTTCCCATATTTTTTACTAACATTGTGTTTCATCCCATGGTGATAGCCGATTTTAATTCTAGTGTTTTTGTACAAATATTCTCTTCATTATAAGTATTTGTATCTGGAAATGCAAACCTTTGCATAGCTCCCAGCAAATTTGAAGTAGTTAAGGTGGTAACTCAAATGTTGGTATACATAGTGGTGAAGGGTATAATATAGTCGGCCCAGCCCGACTTTAGACTTTACTTACTTGTTTTTTACTAACATTGTGATCCACCCCAGGGCATTAGCCGACATAAATTTTAAGTCAATAGAATTTTGGTCTTAAATATATTGTCGGTTCAGATTTAAATGCATGTATATGGGAACATAAATCTTTATATATACCACTCAAAAAATTTGAAGGAATTCAGATGGTGTCGAAAATGTAGATCACAAAGTGGTGCAGGGTATAATATAGTCGGCCCTGTCCGACTATAGACTTTCCTTACTTGTTTTTCTATAGAAAAACTTGTCAAAATTTTATTTCTATAGAAAATTTTCTCAAAATTTAGCATATTTATTGAAAATGTATTTCTATAGTAAATTTTCATATAATGTTATTTCGTGCTGATGGTCACTGATTCTTAAAAAACCTCTAATATAAATCTTTCGACCGATTATAAATTCAATTTTGCGAAATTGCCTAAAAATGTATACCCTGCGTCGCACTCTTTATAGAAGTATTACAATATACATTGTCCAAATCGAGTGAGGTAAATAGCAACATAAACCTTTATACAAAGCACTTAACAAAATTGAAGGATTGAGATTTTATCAAAATGTGGATCTAAATACAAAGTTGTGTATATTATAGTCTGCCCAGCCAGACTTCAGATTTTCTTATTATTATTATTTATTTTTTTTTTGACTAAAATTATGTTTCGTCCCATAAAGTTAGATTCAAATATTAAGTACATAGATTTTGTTGCAGTGTATACAATTTTGTCAAAATCGGTGCAGATTCAAACTCATGCATATGGGAATATCAACCTTTATATAGCTCGCAACAAACTTGAGATGGTATCAATGAATTTGGTCCACAATGAAGGGTATAATACATTATTTTTTTATTAAACATAGGAACGACATTGGCCTGAATTCGAAACATAGAGTACAAGTACACACACTTTTTCATTAGAAATAAGTTGTTTTAGCACACTATACGAGTGCTGGAGATCATGATCGCACTGAATAATTCATGTAGACGGTATTTCCCGTGATTGTTATGGTAATATTACATGGGACAAACTGTTTTTGAAGATTTCCAAAAGCATAGTGCCCTCTATACTCTATAAATCGGAGCCATAACATGTCAAAAAAACGACCCCCAGACCATAATATTACCCCCACCATTATTGAAGGAACTGTTTTTATTTCTTGGATTAAGACTTTTCTTTGGACCTTCGTACTAAACTTCCACCACCCGAGCCATGCAATTTAAACTTTGATTTGTAGGAAAATAAAACACATTTCACTGATTCTCATGCCATTTAAGGTGTTTTCGTAAAAATTTAAGGCGCGGTTAAATTTTTTCGAACTCCATAATTATTGTGAGTCTCACGAAATACAGAGAAGGCCTTTGACGAAATGTCCAAATGAAATCGTCACTTCCGTGAGAGTTCCTTTATTGGAAGTTGTTAGAGACGCTACATTTAAAGTTGGGCCACTAGATATTTCTACATAATTCGATACATATTCCTGTTTTTGTTGCAGTGAAACAAAATTTAAACAAATACTTCTGTTTTGTTTATTTACATTTGCTTTTGTTTCTTCTTCTTTTCAGTATGTGACATTCACTTGAGATGTGTTCCTCCCCAGTATTTTAGTTAGTTGCCAATTCATATTTTGACAACTACAAAATTCGCATATAATGGTGACTCTGGTGCGACTTGCACTGATAGTTGCACTGGATAGAACATACAAAAGTTCTATCCAGTGCAAAAAGAAAACAGCCCTAATGTTGAAATTCCACCTATATCTGCCTTACCCCCAGAGCCTGAGCCACTACAAACAAAGCCGATTACAAGTGTTGCGGACACGGATAAAATGGAAATTATGTCCCAAGGCATATTAATCCAGGTAAAGTCATGCAATCAGGTGACTAATATCGATATTCATCTTGTCAAAGGCTTTGTTTACGTTTAGTAGATTTGTTTACATTCTTTGTTTACATATATATTGCTTTTATTTACATTGTGTTATTAGTATGGATAGTTTTACGAAACTTTTGCCTACTTGTTAGAAACTGGGGAGAAAATAAAAGAATTTTATCTAATTATACAATTATTATTCGAGCTTTATGGACAGATATAGATTTTTCTTAACAAACTCTTTTATTTATATATATACTATGTTCACAAAAACGTAAAACCGAATTCAAAGTGCGCAAAATTACAATTCGGGAACAACTCAAAGAATCACAATATGACGGAGGCATAAGGCAAATAAATGTTGAAGAATGTATTGCTAAACTGAAACACTATGGTTCGATTGTACGAATTGAGGCATTAAGGAATCTAAGAGATGCAATAGCAATAAATCATGGGATCCCTATGAAGTTCAAAGAGCTTATATGGAAAAGGTCATCATATGTCTACGAGATGGATCAAATGGTTTTCTGGAATCCCCAACGGGTATAAAATAATGTATAACAATGTAACCACCAATAAAACAAAACTTTCTCATAGGAACCGGTAAAACCTTATGTTCATCTTTGGAATGGCTGCAATCCCGAAAAGAGGAAATGAAGATGCAAATACAACAAACAGCACCGCCACCAATTATTTTAAAAACAATCCTATTTAGGCGGAGCATCTGTAAATGATTGCTCGTGCAAAGCCCAAGGGTGGTAGCTGGGGTCTTCCTAAAATAATATATTGTTACGTTTTTATATTTAGGCGTTTTTAATTACCCGACAATTAAAACACAGTTCTTTTAAATAACGACAATCTACAATTTATTTACTATGACTCCACACTTTACAATTCGTTCACACTGAAGTTATTCGTTTGACGCTTTAATTAAGACTGACTCGTTAGCAGCATGCGAGCGCTTTTATATATGACGGTGTGGCAATACGAGAACATTCTGGTAGCACTACAATATTCCGGCAACGCCAGAACATTCTTAGACAATGCTAGAAGGATCCACGACCATTAAGATGTTCATCTGGTGGCTGCCAAACACATACACACTCACATAGATATATGCTCGCATTACTACAACAACAACAATAATGACAATAGGCAATGAGATGAAATGAGAATGCAGAATAACAAAGCAAAGGGGTTGTTATTCTATGAGAGTAAGAACTAACATTTCGGTAAGCAAACAAAAGAACATAAACGAAATTCAGGAAAATACTAGAAAATGAATAGATGATTCCAACAAGTGATAGCGAAATTTTATCGTTACAATTTGAAATTTTAAATTAACGGAAACTAATTTAAATAAACTTATATCTATAATTATCAAATTCGTAACACTGCCTCCCGCTTAAGCCTGTTCGTCCCGAACAGGCACAGAACCTGTTCCGTAAGGAGCCAATCGTTCCAGAGGTACAACTTTCATCTTTGATCTAGGGCTGTCGTCCTTCTGAATCCGGTATACAACATCATTGATCTTCTTGATGACTTTGTATGGGCCTTCCCACTGTGTTTGCAGTTTAGGACACAATCCTTTCTTTCGTTGCGGGTTAAATAGCAGAACCAATTCTTCTTCTTGGAAGCCCTCAGTATTTACAGCACGATCGTATCTCGCCTTCATTCTGTTGCTGACCATTTTTATTTTGTTGCGCACTGATTCGTGAACTTCACCGATAGTGTTTGGGATGTCGTTTCTGTTTTCTTCCATGGCGAGCTCATTAGGTTTAGCACCGAATATCAGATCTCCAGGCAACTTCAACTCAGTTCCGAATAGAACATTGGCCGGTGTTCGAGAGGTGGAATCATGAATGGCAGATCTATACGACAGCAAAAACTTTGGTATATGCTCGTCCCAGTCCCTCTGGCCGTTGTCCACCACTTTTCGAAGATGTTCCTCCAGGGTGCGATTAAACCTTTCTACCATGCCATCGGATTGTGGATGTAATGGCGTAGTCCTCGTTTTCTTGATACCAAGGGATTTACACATCTCTTTGAATATGGCCGATTCAAAATTTCTTCCCTGGTCTGAGTGAATCTCGGACGGCACACCGTAGCGACATATCCAGTTTTTGTTGACAACATCCACAATCTTTTTTGCCTCTTGGTTTGGAATTGCATACACCTCCGGCCATTTGCTGAAGTAATCCATGACCACAAGGACATAACGGTTTCCAGAATCACTTACTGGGAAAGGGCCTGCCACGTCCATTGTTATTCTTTCAAACGGGGCTCCTGGTCTATATTCTCGCATAGGACCTCGACTTTTCCTTGTTGGACCTTTCGCCTTCATGCACTTCTCGCAATTGGCTACCCATTCAGCAATTGATTTCTGGCATCCAACCCAGTAGAATCGTTGCTTCACTTTATCGGCGGTTTTGGTTATTCCCAGATGACCTCCACTGGGACCATTATGGAACTCTGCCAAAACGTCTCTTATTTTGGAATCTGGAACGATGATCAAATTTCGGCTGCTCTTGCCATCTTCGCTTTCCCATTTACGTTGCAGGGATCCATTGACTAGAACTAAACTTTCCCATTGAGCCCAGTATGCTTTCATAAGTGGACTTTTGGCTGCGATGTCTTTCTTGCTGGGTTTCTTATTTTCTTGTTTTGCCGAAATAATTTTTCTCAGAATGGGATCTTTACGTTGCTCTGTTGACCAGTCTGTGTCAGATTCGATGTGTAACTGCCTGACATTTACAACTGTCTCCTTTGGTTCAGCCTTCGAGTAGCGTCTGTTTTCTACATTGCAATGCCGTCGTGTCAAGGCTTGATCAATAACTTGTTTGCCACCTTTTCTATTATCCGCAAAATTTGAATTTGAGTCGCTTGGCTTTGTGGTCGCCTTCTTCTGATTATTATTTAATGGAGATGGCGAGATTGACCCCGACGTTTTACGCCACGCTTTACATTCCCGGGAAAGATGTCCAGCCTTATCACAGTTATAGCATTTCATTCCAGATTTATTTGCTTGCTGCTTCATTTCTTGCATTATCTGCTTTAGAGCCTCTTTTACCAATTCAATGACCGATTTCGATTCTTCACACTCGGTCTCTACTCTGCGTACTTTGTGAATTTGAGGCCGTGCCAGCAATCTCGTAGTCTCTTGTACAAGTGCAAATGTTACTGTTTCTGTGAATGTAGCTTTTTGTGCGGCATATGTTTCACATTTTATCTCAGGGTCTCGAATGCCATTCACAAAAGTCTCAATCTTGATACGATCTATAAGAGGATGATTCTCTCCAGGGTATGCCAAAAGCACTAGCCGCTCAACTTCTGTTGCGAAGTCTTGTAGGGTTTCATTCGATTTCTGGATTCTTCCTCTCAATTCCATTCTGAAGATGTCCTGCTTGTGCTCTCCACCATACTTGCGTTGAAGTGCCGCTATTACTTCATTATAGTTATTTCTAGAAGCAGCGGGAATGCTTTGTATCACATCAGCGGCGTTGCCCTTTAATGCCAATAGAAGTTCAATTGCTTTGTCATTGTCGTTCCATAAATTTCGAGAAGCAACCATTTCAAATTGAGCCATCGAAAACAGGAGGTTTGGTTTTCGAGCCCTCGATAACGCGCACTGGTCCACCTTTAATTTCCAGCTCTGACATTTTTCTTTCAATGTGTAGAAACCTCTCATCATGAAACATAATTTTCTCATCCACAGAAATAATCTTCTTATCCAGCTCCCCAATTTGGCTTTCGATATGGTCCACACGTTTTTCCATGCCTTCAGCAATTTGTTGAAGATTCTTATTTAGAATTCTAGAATTTTCGTCCATCTTTTTTGAATTTTCGTCGAATTTTTCTTCCAATTTTCTAGAATTCTCTTGCATTTTTAGAGAATTTTCTTCCATCATTTTTCTAGAATTCTCGTGCATTTTTAGAGAATTTTCTTCCATCATTTTTCTAGAGTTCTCTTGCATTTTTAGAGAATTTTCTTCCATCATTTTGCTCAGAACATTGAGCATTGATGTGTAATCCACAACACTCGAAGCCACTGACGGAGTTTCTACACTGCTGGTATTGACGAGTATTGATTCATCAATGTCTTCCTTATAATCAAATTCGTGCGTCGCAATGTCCATATTACGCCGTTCAAACTCTTCCAGTAGACGCTTTTGAAGCTGGGCCTTATTGCCTGTTGTCGGCAGCTCCAGTTTGCTCAATTCCTTTTTTAAGTCTTCCACACGAAGCTCATTAAACTTCATTGTAGATTTTTTTTCGTTATTTCACTTCCGACACCAATTGTTACGTTTTTATATTTAGGCGTTTTTAATTACCCGACAATTAAAACACAGTTCTTTTAAATAACGACAATCTACAATTTATTTACTATGACTCCACACTTTACAATTCGTTCACACTGAAGTTATTCGTTTGACGCTTTAATTAAGACTGACTCGTTAGCAGCATGCGAGCGCTTTTATATATGACGGTGTGGCAATACGAGAACATTCTGGTAGCACTACAATATTCCGGCAACGCCAGAACATTCTTAGACAATGCTAGAAGGATCCACGACCATTAAGATGTTCATCTGGTGGCTGCCAAACACATACACACTCACATAGATATATGTTCGCATTACTACACAACAACAATAATGACAATAGACAATGAGATGAAATGAGAATGCAGAATAACAAAGCAAAAGGCTGAGAGTAAGAACTAACATTTCGGTAAGCAAACAAAAGAACATAAACGAAATTCAGGAAAATACTAGAAAATGAATAAATGATTCCAACAAGTGATAGCGAAATTTTATCGTTACAATTTGAAATTTTAAATTAACGGAAACTAATTTAAATAAACTTATATCTATAATTATCAAATTCGTAACAATATATATATAATGGGTACTTGAGGTACCCATTCACAACTAACGCAAGCTATGTAAGAATTAAAGCGGACATCTTACTCATTTACGAGAGCGGTGGTTTTGGGATCCAGAGATGAATTGTGTATATATCCCGAGGTATTGCGAGAACAGGGCAATTCAAATAAAACACAGATCAATTTGTCGATTGCGAGTCCAAAAAAGAACTTGTGCCTTTCATCATCGTGTAGAATCGCGCAAAGATGATCTGGATTTAATGGACATTGAAGACTTGGTTAAAGTAGGTAAAAACTCAAAATGTGTCCATATTATGGAGCCAAAGAATTGATTGAAGATGCAGACAATGTATTTATGTCCTATAACTATTTATTGGACACATCTGCACGGAAAGCAAATAGAATTGAATTGAGCAATACCTCATAATATCGGAAAGATAAATAATAAATAATTTTTATGATTTTTTATAATTTTTAATGGATTCTAACGCTTGTCTGAAACGTTTGACCTCGAATATTTTCAAAAATGCATAATTTTTTCAGATTGAATTTAGCATTTTTTCGACAAAATTTAAATAATTTGTACCATTTTATGAATTCTTAAACAGTTTTTAACCAATTTGAAACAAAAAATTTAACATTACCAATTAAAACTATGTATAAAAGATGTTATAAAAAATTGAATGAAAAGAACTTCCTGTTTAGTTAAAATGAAGAACATCATTGGGAGTACATCTTCTGGAAGTTCTTTTAAAGTTGTGCCTTTGGAAGAACTTCCAAATTTTTTGATGGGTAACTCTGCACTTCTGCCACATAGGATCAGCAATAATTTTTTATGAAATAGCGCAATGCCTCATGCAAACGATCCATAAATTCTGTTCCTGGTGTAATACAATTGCTACCGAATCGTTCGTGTTCTCTCACTTCACCTAGGCTCTGTGCTAATCGTTCCAAAGTTCAGCTTCCTTGGCTGAACGAAAACGTCTACTACGCTGTTGATTCATTTTTGCTCGAGGGGCCACGCCTTCAATGGCCAAAAAGAATAATTTCTGTGGTTTAATTAGAAAAAACAACTTGTCAATATAGTTGAATATGGCCTTCAACATATCCTCCTGTTATGTTGATATGGATGTTTGTATAATCGGAATGGAAGCAATTGTGAATAATGCCATTCATATCCAAATAAAGATTATCAAAATCGGGAACCTAAATAGAAGCTCATAATTATTTCCTCCAACTTGTTACATGTCACTCCACACTTACGTATTGTTCCCAGGGTAATTCACTGAGACAAGGATACCGTTCTATGTAATAAACTATTGTTGGCTGAAAACAACACTACACATACACAAAATGTTAACTTAAGTCATCTGCCATTTTAGTTTGACATTATAATTATCATGGGGGATACACACGTTTGCTCGTGACTTTACCTTTAATTAATATGCCTTGATTATGTCCAAGAATTGTGCAGAACTAAAGCAGACACTGGCAAACAATTGCAAGTCCAAGAAGAAACAAAAGGAAAAGTCTAAATCTAAAAAGAATGATAGCAATCAAGTGACCAATATCAGTAAGGAATCATCACCAGCCATATCGGAGGAAGCAGTCGCCAAGGTACAAGAATCCAGCGAGGTGCAGGAAAATAGTATAAGCAATACAAATGGTGACGTTGAGACGAATAAAAAGAGGCTGTCAATGAAATACTAGCGCATGCCGCGGAAGTTCCTTCTCCCAATGACATAATTGTAACAGAAGAGTCTGTTGAACCCAGGGCTGTGGAGTCGAGTCAGTTTTGCTCGACTCCGACTCCAGCATTTTTCATCAGCTCGACTCCGGGTATATATAACTAAATCTCATTTTAATTTGTAGTTCTATTGTGGGAGTATCATAAATGGATCGATATAAAGTATCGTATTTATTTATGTGTAGAAAAATGGTCTTAATTTCACACTTGGTGCCAATTGAACTCTATATTTCAAATTTAGGGCAATGTTTGTCCTATATTTACAATTTTTGATGGCAATTTCGGAACAACGCATTTATGATTCATCAGTCGATAGATATGTATTAGAGGTATAGGAAAATTTGAGTCATTTTTACAAGTTTTCGGCTTAGGTAGTGAGTATCAGTGAGCATCAGTAAGAAAAAAATTGAGAAAATTTGTTATAGAAATAAAATGTGTAAAAAGTGAAAAATTGCTATAGAAATACAATTTTGAAAAAAAAATTGTAGAAATAAAATTTTGAAAAAAATATCAATAGAAATACAAATTTGAAAAAAATTGTGTGTTGAACAAAATTTTGCAAAATTTTCCATAGAAGTGATATTTTGCAAAAATTTCCTACAGAATAAAATTTTGAAAAATTTTCAATAGAAGTAAAATTTTGCAAAATTATCTAAAGACACAAAATTTTGAATGAATTTTTTTATAGAAATAGAATTTTGACATAATTTTCTATAGAAATAAAATTTTAAAAACATGTTTGTGTAGTAAGTAAAATTTTGCAAAGTTTTCTATATAATCAAAATTTTGAATAAATTTTTTATAGAAATAAAATTTTGACAAAATTTTCTATAGAAATAAAATTTTGACACAATAAAATTTTGAATACAAATTTTTTATAGAAATGAAATTTCGACAAAATTACAATAGAAATAAAATTTTGAAAAAGTGTAGTAAATAAAATTTTGCAAAATTTTCTGTAGAAATAAAGTTTTGCAAAATATTATATAGAAACAAAATATTGACTAAATTTCCTATAGAAATAAAATTTTTACAAAATTTTCTGCAGAAATAAAATTTTGACTAAATTTTCTATAGAAATAAAATTTTGACTAAATTTTCTATAGGAAAAAATATTTCTATAGTAATAAAATTTTGACAAAATTTTCTATAATAACAACTTTGAAAAAAGTTTCTGTCAATATTTCAAATAAATTTATATGGGCATTAAAATGGATCGATTCGGCCCATCTGCTAACATTCTAGGAAACATAAAATGATCTCCGTAATTGGAAGTTGATTTTCATTTACAGTCGTGCCGTACATTGCTCGAATGAATAACGCAATGGAAACTAATTTTCGTATAAACGTGTTTACTTACAAAAATATGAAGTGTTTTAAATAATTTAGTTTAGCCGGAGTCGAGCAAAATTTTTGATACTCCGGCTCCAGCAAAATCTTCAGACTCCGCCTCCACAGCCCTTGTTGAACCAGCGCCAGTTTCTAATTAGATATACAATACCAAATTTTATTATATGTATCTCTTTCTTGCACTTGCTGCTCTCCTCTTTACACATTTAAATTGTTCCTATCATATGGACTTCTAATTACTGATACTGATATTGTTCCAAATTAGCCCTTTGGCCTTGGTACATTGACGTAATTCATAAAAAATAAATAAAAATGTTGCTACATTTAGTTCATTAAAGAATAACCATAAATCCATACGATATTATATCAAGCTCTTCAATTGTTCTAAGGGCTTTAATTCACCACCACATATTTCTCTTTCTCATTTATATCATATTAAACGAAAACAATATCTATTTCGTATTTGTTTATTTTTTTTTTATTAAAACGATCAATAATAAATGACTTTCGTCTTACTTGTTAAAGAAGATTCTAAAAGCTTTTAATTATTGGATTAGTGATAGGCTTTGTTATAGTCATGGCATGCAAATACACGAAATGTCTGCGTGTATGTAATGTATGTAATCCTCTTTTCTATATTATCCATTTTTTGAGGCTCAACAAATGATTTCTCACCTGCCCAAAGCATGCGAACGTGTATTTAATTGTTTGTAATTATCCTTTGGTGTGATGTTGGCGGTAGTGTTATGTAGGCATCCAAGTTTCTAACCCACCAAAAATGGCGCATTCAACAAGTTAGTTTTGGTTTGATACAATTTTCTAAGAAATAAAAAATTAAAAAAATTTCTATAAAAATACAGATTTCGTAGATTATTTTTGGCGATATGGACCAAATGTTGTGCGATTGGCCATTGGCTATATTTAACTAAAGACCGATGTGGACCAATTTTTGCATGGCTGTTAGAGACAATATACTAACCCACGTACCAAATTTCAACCGGATCGGATGAATTTTACTCTTTCAAGAGGCTCCTGAGGTCAAATCTTGGGATCGGTTTATATGAGGGCTATATATAATTATGGACCGATATCGACCAATTTGGGCAGGTTTGTTAGAGACCTTATACTTACACCACGTACCAAATTTCAACCGAATCGGATAACTTTTGTTCCTCGTCTCCTTCTGGGTGTTGCAAACATATGCACTAACTGGTCCCCAGTGTGGACAGGGTTTAAAAAGGGGGCGGAGCTCGTAGCCTGCAAGTGAACATTACTGATTCAGGCGTTCGAATACTACACACTCCACGAGAGTAAAAGTGAGTACTAAGTTCGAGTTTATTTGCTAAAGTGAAAACTAAATCAGCAAAAAAAACGGTCCAAAGCAGATTTTCACAAAGTTTGTATTCCTTAAAATGGATTATTAGAAGAAAGTAATCGTGAAAAACGACGAATTTAGCGGCTAAACTCGAACTTAATACTCACCTTAACTCAAAATCCAAACATATTAGTATTTGTTTATTTACTTTTTACCATTTTTCCATGTTCGTTTCTTCTTCTTCTCTGTATGTGACATTCACTTGAGATGTGTTTCTTTCCGAGTATTACTTTAGTTGCCAACTCATATTTTGACAACTAAAAAATCGCATATAATCGTGACTCTGGTGCGACTTGCACTGATAGTTGTTCTGGATAGAACACCAGTGCAACGATTTTCATACAAAAGTTGCTATCAGTGCAAAAAGAAAACAGCCCTTATCTTAAAATTCACTTTTTCTGATTGTTTGAAGGGGCTTTTATTTGCGTCCTTCTAAATGTTTCCAGAAGGGCTCCTAATAATTGCACTCATGCGATACTTTTTTGTAGTAACTTGGCGTGGTACAACTTCTCAATAGTGACGGCGCTTTTCCCAGGAGTTTTGGATATCGTATACGACTGTTTTCGACGTAGTGGGGATTCTCAGAAGCGCCCCCAAATTCAAAAAAAAAAAAAAAATTGGCAGGGTACCTATAAATTGATGTATCTGAGAATCCCCACCACTTCGAAAACAATCGTATACTACATCCAAAACTCGTCGGAAAAGCCATCACTATTAAGAAGTTTTACCACGCCAAGTTACTACAAAAAATTATCGCATGAGTGCAATTATTAGGTGCCTTTTTTGATAAATTTAGAACGACGCCAATAAGAGCCCCTTCAAACAATCAGAAAAAGTCAATTTTAAGATAACTGTAAAAGACACATTGTGGTCAAGTAAAACACGATTGTTTAGATGTTTATTAATTTGAATAAACTTTTATAAATTCTTATAAATATAACATTTATACCACTATCACAAAACATTTAACATAATTTTTTTTCATTATGCGCTTTACAGGTTATCAGTTATTCCGGACGGAATGTCGGT
This sequence comes from Haematobia irritans, assembly GCF_050003625.1. Lineage (NCBI taxonomy): Eukaryota > Metazoa > Arthropoda > Insecta > Diptera > Muscidae > Haematobia > Haematobia irritans. Next base: position 121,773,022 of record NC_134398.1, on the reverse strand, counting down.
GTTTGTAAAGAATCTTACAGTGTGTCGGATCGATACGACTTGTCGGCGATGAGTAAATAATCGGTAAATGTGTTATAAATGTGCCTTCGGACTTAACTTGAGATGTTTTAGTTTGACAGTTACCATGGAAACTAGAAATTCACATTTACTTGAAATTCACATATATGCAACGTCCCTGCCAGCATTTCAAAGTTCCATTTCATCCTCATCGCTACCACAGACTCGTAAATGTCACCACAACCATCGCGAACTGTGTTGGGGGAAGCATATCAAAAAGTACAAAATGTACATGAAAGTATTTTGCCATCACTACTATTAGAAGAGCCATTTTATTTTTTGTGAAACGCCAAGCGCAACCAGCTTGTTATATTTTATTTAAATAAAAACGAAAATAAAGTTCTGAAAACATAGATATTACGCTTAAAATTGTGAAAGGTATATATATGGTGAACAATTTTCGACTTTCCAAATAGAATAAAGTGATCGTTTTTCAAATATTTTTCCAGGCACGCTGTCTCCATCGAAAATAAAGAAGCTGGCTGATAGACGCTGCAATATGTTAGGTTAGGTTAAAGTGGCAGCCCGATTACGATTCAGGCTCACTTAGACTATTCAGTCCATTGTGATACCACATTAACTAAAAGTACCTATTACATATGGGCACTTCTAGTTTTAACCGTTGAACCTTCTCGATTATTTTCTTCTGTTGAAACCAGATTGTTCCAAAAACATTAGCAGACTGCTTAAGTTAACGTTTTCCAGGTCCGCCAGTAATCTAAATCTATATGCCCCTAAAATATGCTTACGCCTTACACAAAATGCAGGACACTCACACAAGAGGTGTTTTATTGATTCCTTTTCCTCCGCATCATGACAGCTCATACAATAGTCATTATACTTCGCACCAATAGTTTTTGCAAAATCGCCTATCAGGCAGCGACCCGTTATAGCAGATATCAGGAGTGATATCTGGCGTCTCGAGAACACTAGCATATCTAGTGTGCGGTTTAAGTTTAAATGGGGCCATATTTGCTTGGTGTCGTTACAACCCTTGCAATTCTCCCATCGAACATTTGCCATCATGACAGCCTTCTCACGCAGTAAGAGCTTGCAGGTATCCAGAGGCATACCAACAGATTCTAGTTCCCCTGGAATATGTAAGGTAGTTCCTAGCCTTGCTAGCTCATCTGTTTCGCAGTTCCCCGCAGTTCCCAGGCACCCATATTAGGTGAATATTGTGCTGCTCAGCCATCTCATTGAGAGATTTGCGGCAGTCGATGGCCGTTTTCGAGTTGAGGAACACAGAGTCCAAGGATTTTATTGCAGGTTGACTGTCTGAGTATATATTAATGCCAATATTGCTTGGAGCATTACTTCTCAGCCAATTCACAACTTCTCTTATTGCTAATATTTCAGCCTACACTACAGTGATCAGGTAATCTTTTCGCTATTCGAAGTTCCAGATTTTTAGAATATACTCCGAAACCCACTTGGCCATCCAATTTGGAGCCATCAGTGTAGAAATCTATATATCTTTTATTCCCCGGGGTCCGTGTACACCACGCCTCACTGTTGGAAATTAGAGTCTCAAACTTTTTGTCGAAAAGTGGACTCGCCAAAGTGTAGTCCACTACGTTAGGCACATCTGGCATTATTTTGAGGACCGAACTGTGACCGTAACTTTTTTCCGACCACAGCGGTAGCTCGCGCAACCGCACAGCCGTTGTTGCCGATATGTAACTTGCTACTTAAAACTCAACATCATTCTTTTATTAATGCAAAAAATTATGTTAAATGTGATGAGATAAACCGAAAAATGTTATATTTATAAGAAATTATAAATGTTTAATCAAATCAATAAACATCTACACAATCGTGTTTTACTTGACCACAATGATTCTTCTACAATTACCTTAAAATGCACTTTTTCTGATAGTTTGCAGGGGTTTTTATTGGCGTCCTTCGAAATTGATCTAAATAGGCACCTAATAATTGCACTGATGAGAAACTTTTTCGTAGTAACTTGGCGTGGTACAACTTCTCAATAGTGACGGCGCTTTTCCGGCGAGTTTTTGATGTCGTATATGATTGTTTTCGACGTAGTGGGGACTCTCAGAAGCGCCCCCAAATTCTAAAAATGTTGGCAGGGGTATGTTCAAATAATTACAGCGAGCGCAAAGGGAAAACATGTTATGTTATTTTCACATGTCCATTTTCTTCAAAGCCTTTGTTTATTCCTTTTTTCAAAGATTATCTGAAATAACAAGATGTCTATATGCTTCCTCTTTTTTCCAATAGGCTCATGAGTTTAGGTCCTTAAGGCCGGTACTCTGTTCGGTTTTCGCGTTGAAACTCCATACAAAACCAAAAAATGCGAAAAATTTGCGAAATTTTTTCCATTTGTGATACTTTGTTTTTTCGTGTTGAAAAACTGACGTTTATAGCACGGCGCCATTTGCAATGTGAATTAAGAAATAATTTATTTATTAAAAACTATTTGTGCGGGTTTATAAATCAAACACGGACACTATTTTTGTTCCGAAACTATACAAAGGATAAAAGGAATAGCAGATCAATTGCCCAAGGAAAAATAAAATGTTATTTTGTAAAAACAAGCAACAACCACCAACTTAATCCAATATCGCTCCCTGTAAAATAGCGCTCCAAGCTACCTAAAAAAAACGCCGCTTTCTATGTGCGAAATAATGGTTTCCATAAAAAATTTTCGCAAGAATGAACATAGTACCGGCCTTTACATGTATAGGCCGGTACTATGTTCATTCTTGCGAAAAATTTTTATGGAAACCATTATTTCGCACATAGAAAGCGGCGTTTTTTTAGGTAGCTTGGAGCGCTATTTTACAGGGAGCGATATTGGATTAAGTTGGTGGTTGTTGCTTGTTTTTACAAAATAACATTTTATTTTTCCTTGGGCAATTGATCTGCTATTCCTTTGATCCTTTGTATAGTTTCGGAACAAAAATATGGTCCGTGTTTGATTTATAAACCCGCACAAATAGTTTTTAAAAAAATAAATTATTTCTTAATTCACATTGCAAATGGCGCCGTGCTATAAACGTCAGTTTTTCAACACGAAAAAACAAAGTATCACAAATGGAAAAAATTTCGCAAATTTTTCGCATTTTTTGGTTTTGTATAGAGTTTCAACGCGAAAACCGAACAGAGTACCGGCCTTATGAGAGAGTTGGAAAAAAATGGGTGTGATGTTACGAACCTAAAAAAGAAAAGAAGATGAAGAATTTTCAATTTGGTTAATAGGCCTGTTTCTGCACTCTTTTTCATTCAACATTTATGCCAAAAGAAATTACTTCAAGTAAATTGTGTTTTTTTTTATTTTGTTGTGTCTTTATTGGTACCGTATCTTTACAAATTACATTGCCATACAATACATAATGACTAATACGGTTTATTTATAATTATATGATGATACAAATGGAAATTTTAACGGCTAAACTGGAACTTAATACCCACATTAAGTCATTAAATCATTAGGAGATGTCTATTATGCTCCCTGGTGTTCTTTCTGCGTTTAGTTTTCTACAAGGCATATTAAATTGGTAAAGTCATGCAATCAGGTGACTAATATCGACATTCATCTTGTCAAAGGCTTTGTTTACATTTAGTAGGTTTGTTTACATTCTTTGTGTACATAAATATTACAATACAACAACACTACACATACAAAAAATTTCAACTTAAGGGCACCTTATACGGTCGGATAAACCCTGCGACACAACACGTTGCGGCGACAAATCCGACAGTATAAGGTCGTGTTCGGCTGTCGCGGGGACGTGTTGGCATAAAATCAAAACAACTTTGATTTTTTCTGGTTGGGTGGTACAAATCATTGAGTGTAAGGGGATGTTCGACAAACATTATCAAAGACAAATTTATTTTTACATTAAAAAGAGGCATTTCTGCAATGAAATTAATGATGGATTGCCAATTCTGGTTGAAAAGTAAAAAAATATATAAATCTAAACCAGTATTGTGGCAAAAACGTGGAAAAATTCCACTTCCAATCAATGGGAAACCAGACGACAAGTATTTTGAAATTCATCAAGTAATTTGTAATATATTAAATGTGGATTACTTCAGGAGTCATTGTTTTGACACATATACCAGGATTTTCTTCCATTTTTTCAGTAAAAAATGGTTTCACCCACAAAACCTTCATACAACTTCAGGGCTGTTTTCTTTTAGCACTGGATATGCTAAGCCGTTAAGGACTAAAATAAAACAGAGTACTCGTTTATCCAGGACATCTCCAAAAATATGCAACACTGTCATCAGCTGTTTAAAAACAACCATAGAAAAGAAGTGAAATCTTGCATTTTTAATGTATGAAATGCTTCAATTAGTAATAAACATTTACTGCTGCGATTATTTATGACACTGTATCACTTTGAATTTCATGTTTTTCGATAAAATAGTCACAATAAATTGCTATTGTGAATAGAAGAAGCGTCACTTTATCCAAATACAATCTGGCAACATCGGCGCGACTTGCACTGATGAGATATTCTGGATAGAACACCAGTGCAACGATGTTCTGGATAGCCCATACAAATGTTACATCCAGTGCAAAAAGAAAACAGCCCTTTCATTGTTTGTTTATGCTTCTTCTTATTTTTTCATGTTGCCATCACATTTGTTCGTGCAGTGTAAGGGCAAAACTTGAACGAACACACAACAAATAGACGAACCTCTGTCGGAGTGTTTATCCGACCGTCTAAGGTCCGCTTTAAGTGACCTGCCATTTTAGTTTGACTTTCTAAATATCATGGGGTGTACACACGTTTGCTCGTGACTTTATCTTTAATTACCCTGCCAACATTTTTTGAATTTGGGGACTCTTTTGAGAATCCCCACTACGTCGAAAACAATCATATACGACATCAAAAACTCGTCGGAAAAGCGCCGTCACTATTGAGAAGTTGTACCACGCCAAGTTACTACAAAAATGTTTCGCATGAGTGCAATTATTAGGTGCCTTTATAGATCAATTTAGAACGACGCCAATAAGGGACCCTCCAAACAATCAGAAAAAGTGCATTTTAAGATAGTTGTAAAAGAATCATTGTGGTCGAGTAAAACACGTTTGTTTAGATATTTATTAATTTGATTAAACATTTACAAATTCTTAAAAATATAACATTTATACCACTATCACATTACATTTAACATAATTTTTGGCATTAATGATGATGTTGAGTTACAAGTAGCGAGTTACATGTTGCTGCGTCTATCAACCAGTGTTTTTATTCCATGGAGGCAGCGTGTCTGTAAAATATCTGAAAAACAGTCACTTTATTCCATTTGGAAAATCACCAAATTGTTCACCAATATACCTTTCACAATTTTAAGCGTATAATCTATATTTTCAGAACTTTATTTTCGTTTTTATTTAATTAAAATATAACAAGCTGGTTGCGCTTGGCGTTTCACAAAAAAATGGCTTTTTTAACAGTAGGGATGGCAAATTACTTGCATGTACTTTTTGATGTACCTTTTCATGATGGTTGAAGTGACATTTACGAGTCTGTGGTAACGATGAGGTTGAAATGGAACTTTGAAATGCTGGCAGGGTTAATATGCCTTGAGTTTTCTACAGTTTTTCTGAGAAAATAGGAATTTTTACTTTACAGTTTTAATTTTGGAAGCACGCCCGTAGTAGCGGCCAATTCAAAATGTTTTCCTTTTTTAACTTCTTTATTTGTCAATTGTTGTTTTCTATCCCTTTTTTTTGTCTAAACGAAAAATTTTAGAGTCACAAATTATTATACATTATTGGTCCCCCGAACACAGCTATTTAGACACATGATTGCTACGAATACAATTTTAAAGAGGAATTGGAGAAAATGTTGCAAAGAAACCTTCCAACAAGCAAAATAGATAACGAACGTGTGTGAACCTATTTTGTTATAATTACATTTGGACATTTTGTTTGGACATTTTGTTATAATTACAAAGTCTTTGCCTTTTTTCTATGAAATTTATACCAATAATCTGACATATATTTTGAAATGGGTATGCTATTCGGGGTATATTCCAAGTTAGGTGGGTTCACATTTTAAAATTGACGTGTTTTTGAGGAAAACTTGTGTTTTGGACTTGATTTTTTATATGGGGAAAACGACTCGTTTTGAAATGCTTATAAAGGGAAAACATTTCAAACCCCAAAACATGCTTGGTGAGAACGCCGTATTATAATGTGCACAATATATGGGATATGTTCGACACGAGCACTGTCGTCCGGAATAACTGATAGTCTGTAAAGCGCATAATTGTTTGAATAATTGTTGAATTTTAGCATTTTTCAAACGTTTGGGTTTATTGGGATTGTGTTGAAGATATTGAGTACTAATTTAATCAAATTAAAATATTAGTCAGTAACGAGTACTTGTAGTCAAATACTCGTTACTTTCCCAACACTACTCTACAATTTTTCATTAGTCAATTGAAAAAAATGTCTGCTCATAGCGGTGGTGCTACGGACTGGGGTTCCGTAGTTAAGCCACTATTAACAAATAAAAGTGTATTAACTAATAAAAATGAAATCCTGAACATTATAAAGGCTATTACTAGGTGGTAAGTAAAATCAAACTCTTGAATTAGTTAGAAAATCCCAGATGAAAAAGTCTTCTATGCATTTATATATGTATATAGGCATGTGTAGGTCGAACAAAGAATAAATTTTGTATGAATTGCAAATTTTTGGGAAATTGTCTAACATATAATTTATTTTTAGTGAAAATGAGTTTTTCGATGAGGATAACAATTACTTGCAATTTTATACGGCATTTGCTGCTTTGGCTGCGGATAAATTGAGTCAGTGCAAATACGGTAAGTGCAGGAGAAATTTTGTATGTATATTGCAGGTATATGTTGGGGCTGTATGTGTGTGTATGCAATTGCAAACCGTTAAAACATCAATATATCCAATTGGAAAGGGGTGCCCACAAGGCCTATAGAAAAGGAAGTTGTAAAATCAGTTGGTTCTTTCATATCTGAGCATACTTGAAGTCGACAAATTTTGTTTAAATGATTTTTTCGTTTAATTTTTGTACAAAACAAAAATATTCCAACAGATTTATTTTTGGGTTAGCATGCCCGCCTTGCATACACAAGGTCGTGGGTTCGATTCCTACTTCGACCGAACACCAAAAAGTTTTTCAGCGGTGGATTATCCCACCTCAGTAATGCTGGTGACATTTCTGAGGTTTTCAAAGCTTCTCTAAGTGGTTTCACTGCAATGTGGAACGCCGTTCGGACTCGGCTATAAAAAGGAGGTCCCTAGTCATTGAGCATAACATGGAATCGGGTACCACTCAGTGATAAGTGAGAAGTTCACCAATGTGGTATCACAATGGACTGAATAGTCTAAGTGAGCCTGATACATACGGCTGCCACCTAACCTAACCTTTATTGTTGGGAAAGTAAACATACTTTGAGATTTACTTTAGGTGCAAATTCAAATATATCAATTTCAATTTAAGCCATAAATTGAGATGCAATTACAGCATAGACAGAATCATTAACAAAATTGTTTAAAATTAAACAAAATTCTTAATAACAGGTCAAGATTATAACAAGTTCGTCTGTTTAGCGCTAGCGGCCAATGATTTCAATTGGGCTCTGTGTAATATCTCGGATATTGATGCTATTCCCATCGAACTTCAACGTATATACAGTGAAACCTATCAAACTTGGATACTGCAACCCGGACACCTCGGCCAAAAACCGAAAATCGGCCTCCGGCGTGATGAGGCTGGATAACTTTTTTTTTAAATTTTATTAGTGGCTTAAACCTTTCAATACCGAAATAAACCTAAGTGTGAGAAAAAATACAAAAGCGTATACGAAAAAATTTCAGTTTCTGTATTTATGCCCATTTACTAGAGACATACCGTAGAAAAATGGTCTCAACATTTCGTAGTTTTCGTTTATTTTTAAAAAAGGTTGTACAAATGCAATTTAGTGTTCACCAATATGCAAAATACGTATAGTTTATTTAGATTAAAGTCCCTAATATCGAGAAAAAATCGAAACTAAGTGGGAAATAGTTTGATGTCGTTTTCGAATGTCCTCCTAAGTGGACATCGGTAGTGAAAGGGTTTTGTTTGGAGGGAGATTCTGTCACTCTTAACATAAATTTAATTAAAAAACGATGAGTCTTCAGATGTATAACCGAAGGTGTAGCTTTATATTATCAAAGTTTTCGAAAAATCCAAAATTTGTATTGGCCTAATGATGTAAAACTATCGGATTTTTAATATTGAAAGCGTGGTATGAAATAGATTTAACATTTTTATTCAATCAAATATGCTAGTATTGTAGAATTTTAACAAACTCGGCTTGGGTTGAATATTGCTTTTTGCCGTACATCGTCCTTGACTAGGGCCTAAAATATACAAATATATCCACTTCGGCCGAGATCTATAATAACGAACCCGATATTTACATTTCATGGTATGGAAACAAAAATATCTCGCTTATAGCCAGAACGACAATCATTTATACCAAGGATATTTCATAATGTAATTTATATCAAAAAGACAGTTTTGCGTCAAAAACTGAATCGGCCCTTTAATGAAATACATCTGTCGAACATTGGGCAAAGTATCTGCCTTTTCCATTTGTATCCTATCTTTACTGCTGATAAATTTGTAATTCGTTAAATTGGCATTTTTAAAGGATTTGAATAGCTTAAATAAATGGAAATAAATAAAAGATAAATAAATTAAATTTTATAAGAGAGACACAGCATTCAAACACATCAAAACATATTTACACATTATTGCTATGACATTGATAAACAATAATCTCTATCTTCAGGTTCCCATGCACAAATTCACGAAGCATGTGCAATACTCATAAGGTTCATACTTTTGCGTTTGGGAAAGGTCAGTGTCTATGAAATAAAATGGTTATTGCCAGCATTGAAAAGCCTTTGCGAAGGGAAACCATCCGCCCAGACGAAAAACTCCACTTCTGCATCGGGAGGCAATGGCGGATCTACTGCAGGCAGTAATAATGCAAGTTCTTCAAGCCCCAGTTGCAGCGTTGCAAGTCCAAGTGTGTTACAGTTTGATTATAATGCCGTGGCTGCAGTTTTGAAAAGCAGTAAATATCCTGAAAATACGAAAAGCATTGTAACAACCAGTAGCAGTTCATCTAGCTCTAGTAACAATACTGCCGATAAAGATTCGCCAAAGTCTGAGATTAAAAGATCTCGATCTGATTTGTCATCGATAATCATACATCAATTGACCGCTCCATTGGAAGCAGGAAAAATGACTTGGGCACCTCTAACAGAAGAAATGACAGATTTTGCTGTAAGTTGTATTTGGTTAGAATAAGAACAGAATTAAAATTCAACATTTGCCTTTTTCAGGAGGTGTTTTCATCAAATGCTTCGTATCTACAATCTCTGAATGGCGGTGACATCATATTAGATGTTTGCTCTTCTCTACCAATACTTACACGATATCGTCTCAAATATCAAGAGACAATAGCCAACTTGGCTGGAAAACCTTTGTATTTGCCTTTGACGCAGGTTGAAGCTACCCAAATACGTAATACGTTGACCCACATGGTCACAGATATAACAATTCTTTCCGAAGCCTTGACTTTACCCATTTTACAACCATTAACTCCAAGCCGTATAGCCAAATTATCAAAATGTGCTATATCTGCTCTATACTGCGCTGTTCTTGCCTCGATTGCCAACAGTGTCCTCAATATGTCAACCACAACCAGTACACAAAAATCACAGACGTCATCTGCTGCCGCATCAACTGCTTCGGTTTCTACACAATCGTCAGCTAAAGACGCCGACGATAATGAAGAAAATGCCCGCAATGTAGTTGACAAAGCCTTGGAAATATATACAACTATAGGACAGATGTTCAAAGATTCTGCGCGGTCACATATTTATCAAAATCACATGTGTTTTGGTGCGTGGCTCTTGGTGAGCGGAATTCAAGGAGCATTGGGAGCTTCTGGTAGCACCAGTGCTGGCATTGGTAAAGATGATTGCAAACAGACAAAAACCAAACAAGGTGACACGCAACCAACAGCCTCAGCTCGTGTCAATTTGTTTAAAGTTCAACAAGGCTTTGGAGTTCTGAATGCAGCCATAGCAAATCATTGTATTAAGTTATTAACAGAGCTTATAGATGACTTGAAAATTGAATCTACATCATCTGCTGATGTGGCGCAAGCAGGTCAACAAGCTGCAATAGCATCGCTCCCTGAGCCTGCGAATTTCGACGTTTTAGAAAACTACACAACATTGCAAAGAGTTATGCGTGTCCTTAACACGGCTACATTACATCAGCTATTCACATTCTTGGCTACAGTAACTTACAGAAAGGCATGTAATTTAAAACGAGCAAATGCCAAAGATCGCACAGAATGTGAACCCATAAGTTATTCGGATTCAACGACATACTTTAATGACACTCTCTCATGTTCTGACAACTCTGAGGAAGATGATAGCGAAAGTTATTTGGGACATTGGTTTAAGGAGACTTTGCAACCGGAATCTGTCGAAGAGAATAATACAACTGAAACAATGGATAAAAATAATGAAGGACAAAAGTCTAATTTGGTGCCAGCCTTGGATGAACCACATGAATATCTTGACTTGGCAGCTCAGATCTTTTGTTTCATGGATCAATTTTTTTCTCAAAAACACAGTTACTTGCAACGATATGTTAAAGCTGGCCTTTCAGACCAGCAGATGTTGTTAATGGCAAATATTTTGAAAGACTTGGATCGAGATTCTGCCAGAGGGGGAGAAACAGATTCGTCTACAGCATGTAATAAGTGGCAGTCGGCAATGATACGGTTTTCTGGAGCAGTAGGTCGCTATTTACACAATTTAGTTTCGGCCTCTTTGCTGAGTGAATCATTGCAATCGAATTTGTTGCAACACCTTGGTGTGTCACCCTGGTCTTCAGAAACCAATACATGGCCTCTTCAAATATATCCCAGCACACTATCAGTGTTAGTGCAGATTTTACTTCTAAAACCAACCCAAGAAAAAGAGGCCGCTTGTCTTTCAGTTTGGCATCGTTTGATCAATACCTTGGTAGAAGGTGTATGCGGTTCGTCATCGACAAACCCACCCACAAATGTTGATTATGAAGATTTAAATATGGAGCATGCCCAGCTGCTGCTTTTCCTATTCCATTCACTGAATCTCATGCAAAAGAAATCTATTCTCCTCTTAACGGCCGGAGGAGTTATAAGATGTGCTGAAGTTTGTCGTGAAATTTCTACCGATAAGCCAATACGCAACAGCCAGATAATGCTTTTGTCGCGCTTACTTCTATTCTTAGAATACCTTATGAAACACTTGTATAATGCTCCTTCAGAGCTTTTAGATTCTGTACGCTGGAATCTTTTCAGTGTAAGTACAATGCACGAAAATCAAAAAATCGCTGATTTGCTGAACAATAAAACAAAATTGACTTCGTTTTGTCGCAAAGAAATTGAGGATGAATTTCGGAGAAGTGCAGCCGATTGTATGTCAAGTAAGTTGTGCTCGTATATCTAGAGAACAAGTGACAAATTGTATTTTTTTTCTTCCTTGTAGACATACGGCCAACGTTCTATTCTCTAACCCTTGTCGGCGACACCACACAATCCACGACATATCAAGAATTCAAATTGGATGGCTTAGCTTGGAACTTTATACTTTGTACGCCCGACAAATTGAAATATCCATTGTTGGTTGATGCTCTTATCGATATTTTAAGCATAACTGATATGACATTGTCATGGCATTCTCGGGATAGTACGCATACGCTATGCGCTATTCGCTATTGCTTCAGCATATGCTGGAAATTGTTACTTGGCCTACCCCCATCAACCATACATGTTGAGCAATTACAAGTCGACAAAACTCCCAACTTACATTCTCTCCTTTGGTCTATTCGATGTCCTACGTCGCACTATCTTATTGTCAACAGCTTGATTAAACAAGGAATGTATACTCAATCGGCTGAAACCTTGTGGAGCAATATAATTGAACGAGTTAGCGATGTTCGATTTAGTTTGAAACAAACTCTATTAGGCATCGAGTCTTGCAATGAAAATATTAACAAAGGTAGGCCAATACATTAAGAAATATCCAAAAATTATCATACCTTACTAAGACTTATTGAAAAAATAATAAAATATTCATATCTTTTTCTTTTTCCAGCCAATCCCCCGCTCTCCTATATAATTTTATTGGATGCTCTGCTATCGCACATGCAAGCAGTTGTGTGGGCGGAAAAAGAAGGCATTAAACCACAAAAGTCATCATCTTCCAATAACAGTACATCAGGAGCAAGTCCAACAACAAGCAGTTCTCCCATCTCTGCTGGTGCGAGTGCTGATGATGTTTACTCCTCATCCTCACTAGACAATAGCGAGCAAAAGACAGAGGCCGAAGCTAATAATGCGATTGCTCTTCAAGAACGCCAGCAGTCTACAAAGGAGTTACTACAGATGTTGGTTAACACTTTTAAGGTTTTGAGAGATACAGTGCGTCACAAGATGATACAGCTTCTACCACTTGCCAATGTGACACCTGACCATATTTTGGAGTGCCTTTTAGCTATATGTAATTCCAACAATTCATATTGCATAGATTTATGCTCACAATTCCTGAAGCTGCTTGATAACAAAAATCAAGAGGCCATACAAGGAGAGTGGTGCGTCTCGCTACAAGTGTCAGATGCTATTTTCAATAAACCGGCCAATGCTCAACAAACGCAACAGTATCCTGCTGAACCTTACACATTGACAGTGATTGAGGCCCATATTGCGGAACTAACGCGAGACACCTACTACTCAACACTCAATTCATTCAAACATTGTATTGAGAGCCTTTTCAGTTTAATGAACCTATTGCTGACTTCGTCCCCACAACTATGGCTAGAAGATACGACTTGCAAGTCCTTAATTGAAGATCAATTGAAACCCATGTTGATTGAAACTCTTATGGACAGCCGCATGGAGTTTGTTTTTGAGACAGCCGACAAGTGTCTACACTCAATTATGCAAGGCGTAGATCAGGGCGCCGATCAAGAACAGCGTATGTCATTCAATTACTTATTAAAACATCACTATCGCTTCCTAATGGAATATGCTGAAGAAGTGAAAAAATCTGCATCGACCGTTCAGCAAAGTGCCATTTTTAATGAAAATCTCTTACTGGCCGTTGTTAAGTCGATGACACAAATGTTGGAGAAACCAATGGGAATTAAGGCCATACACGAATTTTTCACCAAACGAGAAACCAGCAGTGATATAGTCAATAAGCCAAATTTGGTAGATCTTTTGCTTTCCTTTACAGGGACAAATCTCTCAATGACATATGCCAGAATGTTACTACAGTTTGTAGAAAAACTTTTCCAAATTGCTCAGCAACCAGATTCCGGATTTCCAATGGATGATCTTGTTCAATGTTTTGCAGATTTGGCAAATGTCGAACAACAACGTATAAAATCTTGGCTGACACATATAATATATGGGCCACAAAGTTTCCACGCTCAGCTCGCAGAAACTCCTATTGAAAAGCAATCTTCTGCAGCTGGAGCACCTGCAGCAACATCAAGCACATCGTCAAGCAACGCTCAGACTCCAACAAATATGGCAACTATCTCCGCTATAGCTAGTCTCTCAGAGCAATTCGGTAACCAATCGTCGACGCTTGATAATGCGGAAGCCATGGATATTGAGGAAGACAATGCTGCCACTAATAATCAACCATCCGTTCAACAAAACAGTTCGGCAGCTGCTCAGTCACTAAGTCTTTGGCCTCCCCAGTCGACGACTGCAGGCAATAGCAGTTTCTTAGCTACAAATCAGTCAGAACCCTTATCAACCACACAGGACGAACAATTACAGAATCAACCACAAACGGAACGTAACGGTGCCCTGCTATTAAGCGTAATCAAGTATATAGTAAACGATGGTAAGGGCGGTCCAAACGGTGTAGCTATGCTGTTATTCCAATCTTTTCTACAATTGGGACCAACAATAATAGTACCTTCTGCTCAGGAGACAAGCGATTTTTCGGATATTCTGCAAATAATGATTTGTTTGGCCGATTGTGCCCAAAGCAAGGGACACTCAACACTTTTCAATTTCACGATAATGTGGCTCGAAGTTACCAGATTGCAAATACTAGATAGGATTCAATATTTCCAATATTCTCCTATAATGCCATCTAGTTGTTTAGAATATGCCAATGCATTGCTTCGTTATTTGCATGATCTACTTCAAAGTTTGGGATATAGAGGTAGTAAACATCAACAACAGCCAGCATGGGATGATGATATACAAACCGATTTGGAAGATTTAATGGATGATTTGGCTAATGAGCAACAAGGTGATGACGATTCGTTTGTTGAGGACTCTGATGAAGATAGCCTTAACAATAAATTGTGTACATTCCAGGTATGTTTGGACCAAGAGAATATCGAAACATTTTCTATGTATATTGTCGACTTCTAACGGATAAGTCGAAAAGGGTTTGAATTAAAAGTAGAGTATAATTTTTACTTGAAAAATTACTCCACCTACTGATGAATTTTATGACTCAAAAAAAGAGATATTGTCTGAGTTTCATAGTGATTATCCGGAATTCTGTACCGAAATAAGTGAAATAATTCAATTTGTCATAGTTGGTATGGGAAATTCCAACCGCAATATTATGACATTGACACTTTTTCGAATTGAATTTTGCTGCAGACACAAAGAATTGTTTTTTTTTTTTTAAATTTTGGAAAAGTCGAGTTTCATGGTTTGCAAAGGCCCAATTTACGACCTTTTTCGCTGCATGCATGGACGGCCCAACACATTCGTAATTGCCATATCCTGTAGCACTCTGAACCTCGTTTGTTCTATATGTATAACAGGTTGGCTGATAAGTCCCCGGTCTAACAAAGAAAAACACATTTTTTTTGTCAAAATTCGTTTTTATTATTCAACATAGTTCCCTTCAAGAGCGATACAACGATTATAACTACTTCCAATTTTTTGATACCATTTGTACTCCTTCGGTTTTGCATCAAAATAGGCCTCAGTTTCGGCGATCACCTCTTCATTGCAGCCATTTTTTCCCCTGCGAGCATCCTTTTGAGGTCTGAGAACAAGAAAAAGTCGCTAGGGAACAGATCTGGAGAATACGATGGTGGGGAAGCAATTCGAAGCCCAATTCATGAATTTTTGCCATCGTTCTCAATGACTTATGGCACGGTGCGTTGTCTTGGCGGAACAACACTTTTTTCTTCTTCATATTCTTTGCCGCCATTTCGACCTTCAAACGCTTCAATAACGCCATATAATAGTCACTGTTGATGGTTTTTCCCTTCTCAAGATAATCGATAAAAATTATTCCATGCGCATCCCAAAAAACAGAGGCCATTACTTTTGAGTCGTTCTACGCTTCGGAGACGGTTCACCGGTCGCTGTCCACTCATCCGACTGTCGATTGGACTCAGGAGTGTAGTGATGGAGCCATGTTTCATCCATTGTCACATATCGACGGAAAAACTCGGGGTGTATTACGAGTTAACAGCTGCAAACACCGCTCAGAATCATGAACACGTTGTTGTTTTTGGTCAAATGTGAGCTCGCGCGGCACAGAGCTTCCGCATATCCAAATATTGATGAATGATATGACCAACACGTTCCTTTGATATCTTTAAGGGCTCTGCTATCTCGATCAACTTCATTTTACGGTCATTTAAAATCATTTTGTGGATTTTTTTATGTTTTCGTCGGTAACCACCTCTTTCGGGCGTCCACTGCGTTCACCGTCCTCCGTGCTCATTTCACCACGCTTGAATTTTGCATACCAATCAATTATTGTTGATTTCCCTGGGGCAGAGTCCGGAAACTCATTTTCCACCGTATTTTTCCCTTCAGAAAACAGTATTTTATTAAAACACGAAATTCCTTTTTTCCATTTTTTCACAATAACAAAAGTTGCTTCACAAAAGACTCTCTATCTCACAAACTAATTGACTTATAGACGTCAAATTTTGACACGAATCATTTGAAGGTTGGTACTATATAAAAATAAAATGCATTTAATACTAGCGACGCCATCTATGTGTCAGACCGGCGACTTATCAGCCAACCTGTTATAAAGGGTGATTTGTTAAGAGCTTGATAACTTTTTTTTTTTAAAAAAACGCATAAAATTTGCAAAATCTCATCGGTTCTTTATTTGAAACGTTAGATTGGTCCATGACATTTACTTTTTGAAGATAATTTCATTTAAATGTTGACCGCGGCTGCGTCTTAGGTGGTCCATTCGGAAAGTCCAATTTTGGGCAACTTTTTCGAGCATTTCGGCCGGAATAGCCCGAATTTCTTCGGAAATGTTGTCTTCCAAAGCTGGAATAGTTGCTGGCTTATTTCTGTAGACTTTAGACTTGACGTAGCCCCACAAAAAATAGTCTAAAGGCGTCAAATCGCATGATCTTGGTTGCCAACTTACCGGTCCATTTCTTGAGATGAATTGTTCTCCGAAGTTTTCCCTCAAAATGGCCATAGAATCGCGAGCTGTGTGGCATGTAGCGCCATCTTGTTGAAACCACATGTCAACCAAGTTCAGTTCTTCCATTTTTGGCAACAAAAAGTTTGTTAGCATCGAACGATAGCGATCGCCATTCACCGTAACGTTGCGTCCAACAGCATCTTTGAAAAAATACGGTCCAATGATTCCACCAGCGTACAAACCACACCAAACAGTGCATTTTTCGGGATGCATGGGCAGTTCTTGAACGGCTTCTGGTTGCTCTTCACTCCAAATGCGGCAATTTTGCTTATTTACGTAGCCATTCAACCAGAAATGAGCCTCATCGCTGAACAAAATTTGTCGATAAAAAAGCGGATTTTCTGCCAACTTTTCTAGGGCCCATTCACTGAAAATTCGACGTTGTGGCAGATCGTTCGGCTATTCATGATGAAATGTCAAAGCATACTGAGCATCTTTCTCTTTGACACCATGTCTGAAATCCCACGTGATCTGTCAAATACTAATGCATGAAAATCCTAACCTCAAAAGAATCACCCTTTATATCGATTAGATTACAATACCTAAGCGTGTGTCGTTAGTCGCCAATTTATATGTTGCACCTGCATTAGCTTGATTTATTGGCCTTGAAGGCTTTATATTACAATAAAGAAAGAAAGAAAGAAAACTAGCCCTAATATCTCCTATCAATTATCTTTATAGCTTAAAAATGTGTAGATTTCAAATTCAAAACAAATTCTAACGTCTGTTTAATCAATTTAAGCCCTCTCGGATAGCTTGAAATAAAATGTACCTTTTTGTATATGCAACTCAAAAATTCAATAAATTAAACATTACTATTAACGAAATTGGAAAAAATTGTCCCTCTTAACAATAATTACTCAACGCTGGGTTGAGTAGCGGGTTAAACGCATTTGGTTTATTATGAATCTCGCCGGCATTACTTTATTAGTATTAGTATTTTTTATGAATAATTGATGAGAGCAAATGCTGCCAGTTAGTAAAAATTCAATTATCATATTCTGAGCAAATCTTATGATTAAACCTTCAAGGGTTTTCTCTTCTGCACTTCAAATTGTATGGTTCCCATAAGTCATGAAAAAGTCTAAAAAAAAAAAACAAAACAAAGTCGATTATCAAGAAAAAATTGTCGTGTACCAGATCATACTTCAAGGCAATAATGTACCTGTGACATCAATTTTGGCATAGATTATCAGCAAAAAAGGATAAAGCAAATAAATTTGTTTTGGGTACGGAATGCGGTACAGTGAATTTTACATGGGCTAAGCATTGGATGCATTTGTTTCGCATTAATTCTTCAAATGTGATGCTATACTGAATATTTCGGATTCTAAGTTAGCCGAGATTTTTTTTTTCATTTTCATTTTTCATTTATTATTCTCCAAAGTAATATACACAAAGCCAAACCTGGCCCAATTAACAATATATTACAGATTACAGAAATTTATCGGTATTTTATTTTTCCGAATAAAATAAAAAAAATTTTAAGTGTATTGCGAAAACTGCATAAACCAAAGGAATTTTATATACACATGTGGTCAAAATAATAAGTACACGTTGGCATTTTTTTCTTTTTTGTCTAATAAAAATTAGTTACTAGATGAATGAATTGTAGTAGAAAAGAAAAAACTGGTTTTAGCTCTAAGAATTGAGGGAAAATCTCTTTGAATGACCGTCAAAACTTTTAAGAGATCGTTACTTTGTGTTCAAAAAGCCCTACAGAAAAGAAGTTCTGCGAAAATACGTGGAAAAACAAGCAAGATACTTCGAAAAACTGATATTCTTTTTGTCATTCTTCAAAAAAAAGACCTTTTCAAATCATCCAGACAAGTTTCTGCTGAAATAGGCAATGTGATATCTGCACGATCTATTTGACAACGATGAGTACATGCCAAATTGCCCGGCATGATATTGATATTTTTGATATTTTTATTTAATGAGTTATTACAATGGACCAATTTTCCTAGTCGGCTCCTGCTATTTCAAAAATTTTAGTCTATGATGTGGGTTTTTATTAAAATAGCATTTTTTTCTTTTTTCATTCACACAGCAAACACAAAAGGAATTTATGAATCAACACTGGTACCATTGCCATACATGCAACATGGTAAATACAGTTGGAGTTTGTTCGGTGTGTGCACGTGTATGCCACAAGGGTCATGATGTCAGTTATGCTAAATATGGCAACTTTTTCTGCGATTGTGGTGCCAAAGAGGATGGATCCTGTCAGGCTTTACGAAGACGTATTGCTAGTAGCGGTGATGCCCGTGGTCAGCTAAATGATTATGCGTCATCAATGTATGCTCAAAGCAGTGGAAGCAGTTCCATGTCTCAAGCTAAACGTGCACAGACACCACCAACACAAAGTTGTTTGAGCCAACAACATCAGCCACAACAACAGCTATTCATGAATTCCATTCTACAATCGTCGGGAGGAAATAACAATTCTTCACAAACAAATGAGCGC
This sequence comes from Haematobia irritans, assembly GCF_050003625.1. Lineage (NCBI taxonomy): Eukaryota > Metazoa > Arthropoda > Insecta > Diptera > Muscidae > Haematobia > Haematobia irritans. The sequence goes on along the minus strand of NC_134398.1, from coordinate 121,753,964 downwards.
ATTTCTTTCCTCTCTAAATTACTGGAGTCCTCCAAAGAAGTGCTACAAAATACTGAACAGTGGACGTTTGTTGTTAAATGTATATTGGAATTCTTTGATGTCATTATGCCTGCTATCAAAGAGAATTGCGATCTTTTCTCTATTGTGGGTTGTCATCGCAGGGCAAAGGCTGCACTTTTGCGTCTGCATGGAGAGCAAACATTTCAACATACCGATCAATTAATGCTACCCACATTGGGCTCTCAAGAGGGCGCATTCGAAAATGTACGCATGAGTTATTCCGGTGATCAAGCACAAACTATTAAACAATTGCTTTCATCTGGTTTGGTACGTCGTGTCGCCTTATGCTGTCTATCTTCGCCACATGGCAAACGACAACATTTAGCTGTCTCACATGAGAAGGGTAAAGTTACAATTTTACAACTCTCTGCACTGCTGAAACAGGATGCAGCCAAAAGGAAGCTTACGCTGACTCAACTTTCGTCGGCACCAATTCCATGTACTGTCTTATCTTTGACGGCAAATCCAGCAAATGAAGATTGCCTTGCAGTATGTGGACTCAAGGAATGCCACATTTTGACTTTTACCAACACAGCTGCTACCAGTGACCATATAGTGTTGACTCCTCAATTGGAAAATGGCAACTTCATCAAGAAGGCTTTGTGGCTACCGGGATCGCAAACTATGTTGGCCCTAGTCACAGCAGATTATGTAAAAATTTATGAATTGTCTGAGGATACCTACAGTCCCAAATACTACTTCTTGGTAGCTGTTGGCAAAATTCGAGATTGTACATTTGTTTATCAGGATGGTGTCTATTACATGTTAATTATAGCCTCTTCTGGTTACATTTACTACCAGAAATTGGACGATCAATCATTGGCAAAGCATGGTGACTTTTATGTTACCAATACATTGGAGCTGAATCATACGCAAATAAAAGACGTCAACGGCCAAGAAGGAGGCGGTGGTGTTTCCATATACTACTCTCACACCTTGCAGTTGTTGTTCTTCAGTTATTCTGTAGGTCGAAGTTTTGTGGCGCCATTGACCGATGTTAATAAAGGAGTCAAGGGCATAACACATCTACAAACTTCACCCACCACCAAGAATTCATCAAAGGGACCTCCACAACCCTTATGCCAATGGACGGAAATTCCAGGGCATCCAGGTCTAATTTGTGCTATGATGCACACTTCAAATAATCCAGTCATCTTTATGTTTACACCAGACCGCATTTTAATGCAAGAAATAAAAGCCCAATCTTCCAAATCTCGTATAATGGATATGGTTGCTATACGTCATACAGTAGCCGGAGTGGAAAAAACTACACTGATATTACTATGCGAAGATGGTAGTTTGCGAATTTTTACAGCCAATCAAGAAACAACTTCATTTTGGTTGTCTCCCCAAGTACAACCGTTGACAAATCAGTTGTACTCATCGAACCTTAGCAGTAAATCTCCCTATACCAGTGGCCCAAATAAGAAATCTAAACGAAAGTCAAGCCATCAACAGAAAACTACAGGACCCAATGGCAATCCAATATTCCCCATAGATTTCTTCGAACATTGCAACGTGTTGCCCGATGTGGATTTTGGCGGTAACGATCTTTTGCAAATTTACAATAAACAAAAACTAAAGACTCGACTTTTCTCTACCGGAATGTTTGTGGCTTCCACCAAGGCTACTGGTTTCACGTTGGAAGTGTACAACAATGATCCGAATATAGTTATTGTCGGCATACGAGTACTACTGGGAACACAGGATCCACATCGTACACCGCAAAGTGTCACGATATTGGGAAGAACTATACCCACACCTGTACGCAGGGCTAGATGGTTCGATATTCCTCTGACACGAGAAGAAATGCTACAATGCGACAAATGTTTAAAGGTGGTCTTTGGAAAATCTAGAGATCCAGAAAATGTATGTATGTTAGACTCCATAGAAGTGTATGGCAAAGCAAAAGATTTGGTCGGTTGGCCAGATGATACAGACGAAGTAGCTGCCCAATCTACATCGGGTAATGCTGCAAATGGAACAGCTGCAACAGCATCATATGGTGCTATGGGTGGCAACAGTTCCAGCTTTGAAGGATATAATTCTATAACGCAATTGGATAAAACGGTTACAATGCTTCTAGAGGTTCTAGACTGTTCTTTGGGTTTACTGGCTCAAAGCCAGGGATCAATAAACGCGTTGTCGGGCACAATAAAGCAGAAAGCTACAAATACGGCTACATCTCTTCTGTTGCTACCTACCGCCAATCAGATTCAAGTACAATCGAGATATGTACTTGCTACATTATTTGGCAATCGACAGGCCTATCATAATTACAAGGACTATGAGATGCTAGTTTACGTTAACGATGAGTTGAAGGTAAGTGCAGTTCGTCTTATCGAAAGTTACCTTTACTTTATGGCATGACTACTTATGTCCTCTATGATCTGTGTTGAAATATTTTATTTTATGAATATTATTGTTACGGTTTAACAAGTAACACATGGATTTATGTTTCCCATTTTTCTGATGGGTATATTATACGTTTCGTAGCCGATGTTCGTCAAACAAGCAATAATCGGCCGACCCGTGTAAAAATTGGTGGATCTCGTCATTTTTAGAGAGAAATGTGTCCACTGTGGCCAAATGGAAAAAGAAGGGGTTACTATTTATATGTGAAGGATAGATCTAGAGCTTTTAGTGCTCTATCCGATGGCAAAAACGTATATTGCAAAATGTGTTTGGAATTCTCAATATATGGCCTGGAAATAAGTGGAGGCACTGCTCCTCGAGAGAAATGTGTCCACAGTGGCCAAATGGAAAAATATCAGATTCCAGATTTACTTGTTAAAGATAGATCTTTTAGCCCTCCATCTGATGGTTAAAACATATATATTACTATATGGCATGGGAAAAAGTAGAGGCTCTGCTCCTCGAGAAAAATGTGACCACTGTGCCCAAATGGGGTTCCAGATTTACACGTGAAAGATAGACCTTTAGGTCCTCTATCACATAAAAAAAACGAATATTGCAATACGAATTTTGTTCTACATAATAAATTAATACTAGGATGAAATTGAAGCAATTGGATTGAATAATAGGGACTTTTTCATTTTTGACTATATATATTTTCCACTAAATCTATTTTTGTATATATCACTAACTACATACAGGTTCTAAAGCAAAAATTGGCCAGCCGTGAAACTCTTAGAGAAATTGATCCGGAAGCATTCTACCGTCTGGTATTAATGGTACGCGGAATAGCAACCACCAGACCCGTTACACTAACAAAAATATGTTTGGATAATAAATTCGAAATTGTTTCCGATCTAATGGAGTTTGTGGAAAAATTGTACGAAATTACGCCAAATATCGATGAACCTACTTCAATTGTTCGTCAAGGTCTTTCACACACCGAAACTATTGTCCATTGTCTGGTGGAGATAATGCATGCATTTGCTTTGGCGGATGCCTCTCAAGTTGAAAGGGTTACTTTAATGTTTATTGCTCTTTTGAAGAATGAATCGAGTGTTATATCGCATAGTGCTAAAGAGGCTATAATTTTGTTGCTTAGTCCACGTTCAAAACGCAGAAAAGTGGCAATAATAACCCCTACATTGTGCTCAACACCGACACCTCCAGCATTATCTACAAATGCAAGTATGGTTAGTACCTCGGCGGCTGCTGCTGTTGTAGGTGTTGGAGTTAATGAGGACGATGCTCTAGACGAAGCTGCAAGCATAGTGAATCCTGTTGTGGCAGCAGTTGGAGGAGGTGGTACATCATCACCGCCATCTTCGGTACAACGCAGTAGCAGTGCTGAGTATGTATCGGTGCCTGGAGCAGTTGCAAATGATCCAAATGTCTTGGCAGACCCCTTAGAAGCTTTCATGGGAAGTGGTTTTCCCCAATTATTGGGACTGCAACAAGATGCCGATGACGAGGCAATAATGGCTTTCGCTATGGCACTTAGTTTACAACAGAGTGAAGGTGGCGGTGATCTTCAGCAAGGATCGAATCTCCAAGGAATGCGGAATGCCGCTGCTCAATTACAACATGCACAACAACAATTACAGGCCGTGGCTGCTGGAGGAGCTGGTGCAGTAGGTGCTGCAGCCTCATCTGCTGCTGGATCGGATGACGAAGGCTCTAATGTGGCCACAGATGGATCAACCCTGCGAACTTCGCCTGCAGAACCGGTGGGTAGTGGCGGTTCAGAGAGTGGAGGCAGTGGTGTAGAATCTATTGGTGGGACATCAGGTCGAAGTAGTACCTATGATGGCGATGCAGCTACAGCTTCACCTCCGCGTGCAAGTGGAAGCAGTTTAGCAAGTGGTACTAGTATAATTAAGAGTGCTGCAGTTGGTAATCCCATGACCAGCGGCATGGCCACTGAAATGCCAACAACAAGTCGGGCTGCGTTAGAGGCCAGCCAAAGCAATGACACAGACGAAAATGATGCCACCGAAGATGACAAATTGTCGAAATTACATGATTTGAGGTATGTTATTGTTGTCCAAACTTTTCTCTTAGCACCCAATATTTATTTTCATTACAGAATTGCAATTTTGGGTAGCATTATTTCAAATATACATACCCTCGATGACTGTAATGGTTTGCAGTCGATACCATTAATTCAAGTTATACTAATGTTAACCACTGATTTGAATGGTAACAACGAACGAGATCAGAAGATACTAAACGATTTATTGACAGCCTTGGTGGAATATGTGGAAATGGATTCCATTTCAAATGCTTCAAAGGTAACATTATTGTACAACCAAACGAATTCTTCTCGATTCTTCTACAATTCGCCTAATTATTTCAGATGAAAGATAAAAGCCTTAAGAATGAAGTACGCTTAGCATTGCTCTCACTTTTCGGTGTATTAATGGGCAAAACAAAATCTAAGCAAGCGGGTACAACCTCTCCTCCCCATCAATTTAAGGACAATGCATCATTCGTTGCCAGTACTACGGCAAGTATTTTAAGCAATAATGGCGCCTTTACCTTCTGCTTGGTTGTGATGGAGTCTCTATTGCAACACTGGAAACGGGTTTCTACTGAACAAAATCAAGCATCAAATAGTACAGCATCTGGTGTAGTAAGTGCTATTGCTTCGGGACCCAATAATAGTGTGAGTACACCGGTAGTATCGGGCTCGGCTGTTACACCAACGCAGAACAGTCTCTTGAAGCCTGTAAAATATGGGCCTAAACCAGATTTATCAACATTAATACCACACAATTATCTTAAAAACTATCCTGATATATTTGAATCATATGATGCTCTCCTGACAGAAATTTCTGTGCGATTACCATACCAAATTTTACGTCTATCGGCTACACATCCTGGTACGTACGACTGGTACCATAGCTATTGTGAAAATATGACTTACACATTATGTGAATATATGATGCTTAATTTGAATGCATTGCTGCGGAGACAAGTTCGCAAGCTGCTTATGTACATATGTGGTAACAAAGAAAAGTTCAGAATGTTCCGTGATGGTCATTCCTTGGATGTTCACTTTAATTACGTCAAGGACTTGTGTAATTTATACAACACGAAGGTAAGTTAATTTATCTTAATAATCATATCATCCAAGCAATACATGTTTTAAATGTTTAGAAAAGTAAACTCTCGCGAGATTTCATATTTCGAGGAGAAAAAGGTAAACGTTTTAAGTTGAAATCGTTGCACAAATTTTAGTCAAACATTAAATTTCAAACACAATTGCTTTATATGCAATGGGTTCCACACAAGTTTCCACAGAATAGTCTTCCTGTAATGCTGAATACACTGAAGGCTTTATTTAGCTTATCCGTACAGGCCTACAACTCCTTTACTCTTTTGACATAATTTTTGCTTTGGTATATATTTTGAGTCTCTACTCGCAGAACTATTTTTTACCAACACCACGCGGTTTGGGAACGCAACATTATTGTTATGATTTATTGTGCGATACGCAAAATATCCAATATTAAGCCTTCTAGTCAAATGATTTTCCAAAATCAGCGGAAATATTATTGGTTGCTTGTATACATTATTATTGGCTGATTCTGAGATTCTTTGTGGTCGTTACTTGGTGTTCAGGAAGGATCGTATGGAAAGGATTGGTGGAGGATTACTAATTGGTGTCCTTGACATCTTCCCCTCTGAACTAATTGTTCTTGATGGTGTTGATAGCATTGAATTCCTTGCGGTAAAGGTAGAAGTTCTGGAATTTAGTTTGTTCGTCACATGCTCATATATTCCTCCGGATTCGGAATATTCTATCTATGAGCGTAATTTTATGGCAAATAGAATTATTTCTGGAATGAGTGATTCGGACAGGATCGTGGTTTTGGGCGATTTTAATTTGCCTATAGTGTCTTGCCTATGGTGTCTTGGCTACTTCTGGGGTATGGAATGGGATACGACTTTTTTGGATCTTTTTCCTGATCCAAAAAAGTCGTATCCCCGATCTTAGCTGGGATAGCACAGACCTGGTTTCTCTAGGAAGCCGTCTCTCATTTTCGCTGATCGGTGGTGGCCTACCTCCCAGTACAACACTGCACTGGTAGGAGTTGATCGCATCTTGAACCGCTGCCGTGTGCACTGCCCTCAATGCCGTCCTTATTCCCTCATCACTGTCATCGCCGATCACATGTTCTATTGACTGCAAGTCCTTCCTAAAATCAAACCGAATGGGTCTACCCCTCTCGGTCGTTGCCCTCCTTGAGGTGGCGTGGTTTGGGTGGTTTACACTTCTACACTTTATCAGGTGCTGTTGGGTGAGGAGGGTGCAGTGTTGCCTCACCGATAGCATTTTGGACTCATGATGCAGATGCTGTTCCGGGGTCTTGGAGTGACATCCGGTCGCAATCCGCAGCGCAGTATTTTGCACCGTCTGGAGATTTCTCCATTGGGTATCGCTAATACTGGGAGTCCAAACAGGGGCTGCGTAATCGATAAGGGGACGACCAATAGACGCGTAGGTCTTTTATATCGTCACTTTATCTTTCCCCCAGGTGCTACCAGCCAATGCCTTCAGGATCTTGTTTCTGCTCCCAACCTTCTTAGCTACCATTTCCGCATGTTTACCAAAGAGGAACAGGCTATCAAACGTCACACCAAGAACCTTGGGGTTCCTGGAAGTGGGAATGCTCTGGCCACGAATGTGGATATCGAGTTCCATGTTCACCTCTTTAGTCCACGATGTGAAGATGGTCGCTGTAGATTTGGGGGCAGAAAGTTTCAGATTCCTGTCGACAAAGAAATCCCTAAGTGCAGGTAAGAAGTCATTTATCCTCACTTATGTCTCTACCTGTGGTCACTATGGAACAATCATCCGCACAGGTTATCAGGTGGACATCTGGTGGTGGTTGGGGAGCTCCAGCCACGTAAAAATTGAAGAGGAGGGGGGACAATACACCGCCTTGAGGTACGCCCTGTTTGTTCCTCCTGGGCGTTGATCTTTTTCCTCTAAATTCCACATAGGACTGTCTGCCAGCCATGTAGTTCGCCAACCATCTCTTGAGATTATTGGGAAGGGTGGTTCCCATAATGTCTCCCAAGAGCGTGGTGTGGTTCACCGTATCGAACGCCTTAGACAAGTCCAGTGCCACGAGAATCGAACGTTTATGCGGCATCTTACTGTTTAGTCCCTCTGCAATGTTGGCTGTTAATTCACACAAAGCAGTGGTTGTACTCCTGCCCGAGCGGAAACCATGCTGATGTTCTGCCAACATTAGATGTTCTGAAAAGCAGGGCAGTAAAATAGCCTCCAGAATCTTCGTTACGGGGGACAAAAGAGTAATTGGTCGATACGAGTCTCCAAGGTGTGCCTGTTTCCCTGGTTTCAGAACAGGAACAACCTTCCCTATTTTCCAGATGTCCGGTATTTCAAGGGTGTTGAGACAGGTATTGAAGATGTGGGTCAGATATCTAACACCATTCTCTCCAATATGTTTCAACATCCTCGTAGCCAAACCATCTGGGCCAATCGCTGTGGAGCTCTTGGCGGCCTTTATCGCCCGGAGAACATTCTCCCGACTGATGACCATAGGTGGGTTGTCCTGTCTGAGGGCACGGAAGACTCGCCTTTGCTTTCTACTTGCACGATCGACTGATTGGGGGTGCTCGACAAATTGTCTGCAGAAAGCATTCGCTGCACCTGTGTCGTCTTTCGGAGTTTGCCCCCCAAACGATATGGAAATGTTATCCGTACGTTTTGGGTTCGAGAGGTTCCTGATCGTAGACCACAGCCGTTTGGATCCGAGATCAGACCCCTCCAAATGCTTGCGCCACTTTTCTCGCTTGTGGGTGGCAACAAGTCGGTCGATCTCCTTAGCGAGACTCTGGATCCTAGGGTCAGCTGGGTCTACTTTCCGGATCTCGTCCCTCTTATCTGCCAACCTTGATGCTTCCATGGGGAAATTCGGACGGATGTCGGGGATCCGGCCCGCTGGTATGCACCTTTTACACGCCCTATTCAAGACATCCCTGAAGAATTTCTCTCCAGCCGGCGCTGACGTTGGCAGGGGGCAGTGGCAAACTCGTACTCGGTTAGCGAGGTAAAAAGCTCCCAATTAGCTTTACCAAAGTTCATAAACGTCTTCTTCTCTGGAATTACGGTGTCTGTCCCTAAGTCAATAGACACTGTGATCGTGAGGTGGTCGGAATTCATGGCTATGTCTACATGCCATGAGGTCTGAGCCACTAGGTCAGAGCTAACCATGGTGATGTCAGGGGAGCTTCGGCAGGTGGCCGTTATGCGAGTCGGGTGGTTTTCGTTCAGTACACAGAAATCTGTGTCATCCACCTGATCCGCAATCAATTCTCCTCTGGCATCACATCCAAGCTCTGAATACCAGCTGTCATGATGCGCATTCAGGTCGCCTAATAGGATAGTACGCACATTGTTGAGGTGGGGCCTCAACATTGGTTTGTATCCTGTCTGGCAAACAGAATCGGGAGGAATATATACGTTTAGAATACATATATCTTCCTCTCCCACCGTGACAGTTATCCCCTGTATCTCCAAATGGGGATCGGTCGTGGTCAGTGGCATGGGTCTGTATCTCACGGAATCATGGACAATGAAGGCTATTCCCCTTCGGCATTCCTTTCTCTGTCTTGCCTAATCACAGAGTAGCAGGATGATCTCGTGAGACCATTCCTGCTGGAGAGCTTGGTCTCCTGGAGCGCGGATATGAGAATACCCCTCTTGTCCATGAAATCCGTGATTTCAGTAATCTTCCTTGCCAGTCCATTACAATTCCACTGTAGGATCTGGAGACCACTCAACTGGTTCCCAGCAGTGGACGGGACAGTCCGAACTATTGAATGGGCTGACGAGGAAGAGTCTATTGTAGTCTGTTGTGGATGTCGGGTGTTAACTATGGGGTGGGGTTGCTGAAATTGTTGGATTCTCCGGCAGCAGGTACCAACAAAGTCAGGGGTATATTGGTAAGAATTCCTGAGGCCTGAGCATCTCAGGTGCGTCGAGGTCTTGCAGATGGAACACCTAACCGGTTTAGCTGCCTTTGTGTATCTCTTTCTGCAAGCCTGACATGTCTCTGGACCAGATATACTGTTATTTACGGACGGACTCGGATTTGACAAAAGTGTCTATGTGGTTGTATCGTGTGATGATGTGGGGGGATGGGTAATGACAGGTGATGTGGGGTCTGCAGTCACAACGCGAGAGGGTCTCACTGTTGTGACTACAGGAGGGGGCGACATGGGGGCAAGCGCACACAGGTGGGACACTTGAATGTAGGATTGTAATCTTCTACATTCCTGAGTCCCGAGCAACGCAGGTGTACCCAGTTGTGACATTCGCTGCACATCACGGAGTAACTTCCGCGCGTGACCTGCCGCGAACAGACCGGACACACATACTTCACTGGACCTGGATTGCTTTCAATGTCGCCAGCACGAAGGAGAAGAATTCTGAGCAGACTGGCTGGCAGACTCTGCCCAGGAGGGAAAAAGGGATGGGGTGTTGGATGGGATTCGGGAAAGGGGTGGGGAAGGGTTTTCTATACATACTTGATTTCCCATGGGGAGGTTGCAGTCCTTGGACAAGGACGTGGTCCTTGTGTCGACCCCGGTACGAAGAACCGACTGCAGTGAGGGTCGCTTCTTTCGGGTGTTGACTGGGGCTCTGTATGTAGGTGTGATCGGTTGTCTGATCTCGATGTGGCTGTTGATAATTTCTACAATGTTTTGAACGGTTTTGTGTCTCGGACAGTTCTAGGCGAAATGTGGATTTTCCTAGAAATCGGCTGAGTCGACGAGACTCAGGAATGATAGAAATAGATGTTTTAGACGGTATAAGAGGACGGGATCTAATTTTGATTATGCTCGGTACTCTGTCGATAGGTCTATATAAAATATGGAATCAAGGGCATGCTATGTTCGTTACATTGATAAGGTTAAAAGTGACCTTCATTTTTTTATTTATTTATTTTATTCATTCACATACTACAAGATATACAAAATCTTTTAAATTACAGTATGTGATTATTGTTGGTACGATTTACAATTTCAAATCATTTAAAGTTACAATTACAAATCAACAATTATAATTACAAATCACAGCAAATATAGAGATATTTTATAAATCACATAATCATTAAAAACAAAAATGTAGCAAAAGCGACAGACAATCAAATGAGAATAGTGTGTATAGGTTAGTATTAGTGTTAGCAGAGAAATGTCCATATAAGGCATTCTTCAATGTATTAGCATTGCCAATAAATTGAATTGATGCAGGTAAAGAGTTCCATAGACGAGATCTTTTTAAGACTTTGTTAGGATGAAACGTAAGTCTTCTACTAGGTCATCGAATATCCGGAGGGATGGTTTTGACTTTTATGGGGACCAGTCCATTGCGGACTGTTTTGAATTTGTTTATAGGAGGAATAGTACTTATGATGGTGAAGGCTCATATCCCTATTTTATTAGGTCGCTTGATCGGATGGCAATTCCATTATTTGATAGTCTGTCTGTGTCTGGATATTTGCGTGGGGTTAACGCGTCCACCTATGGTGGTTCAGATCAAAGACAATAAACTCTAGGAAGATAGGAAATTGGCTACTGAGGAGATCACACCATTTACCGTGTTAGTTTCATACTCGAACGAAACGCGTATACGACAAGTATTGACATAGCATTAAAATGCAAATAAAAATAAATTAAGTGCACGAAATAAATTTCCATAAAGGGGAAAATGTAATTTTTTTGTTGTAGCCTAAAATTTAACATTGTTTCATTAAGAAAATTAAGTTTTTCATTTAAAAAATAAAAACGAAAAATAAATAAAAAAATTACAAACATGTATGGAACTAACATTTGGTATGACGCAAGGCAATTTCCTATCTTCCTCAAGTTTATTGTCTTTGGTTCAGATGGGATTCCACACACAAAAAATTTTTTCTCTGATTCAATCACCAAATTAATTGATCCAATTAATTTTTTAATTGAAATGTCTTCAATCACGAAAATGATAGTATCAATCACAGTTTTAATTGGGCATAGAAAAAATTCTTGATTAAAAAATTAATTGATTTTTTCAGCAAAATTCAATTAATTTTTTAATTGATTCAATTAAAAATTTAATTGATGTTGATTGCAAAACGCAATTAATTTATTAATTAAAAAGGGTAACTATTTTTAATTACTTAGTTAGATTGGCTTAGAGTTTTTATTTGGATTAACAAATGATTGTTTGAAATACATTTTTAATTAAAAAAGTAAAAACAAATCAGCACTTTTTTTAACTGAATTAGTCGTCCGAATTTGATTAAAAAGGTAATTGTATCAATTAATTTTTTAATTAAACATTTTAAAAATTTCAGTCATTGACTAAATTAACTTAATGTTTCTATCATGATTAAAAAGTTAATTGTATCAATTAATTTATTAATTGAAAAAATTTTCAACTTCAATTAACTTTTTAATTGGAAATATTTTGGTGATATTGTTTTCTGTGCAGCGATAATTCTGAATTTTTGCTCCGAATGTCTCTCTGCTTCATTGTCGATGTTATTTAACCCTTGCACTACCGATGTCCACTTAGAAGGACATTCGAAAAAGACACCTGAAAAGGCGGGGAATTAAAAAAAAAATAATTTATCAATGAGGGGGGAAATAAATAAAAACACAATTAAATTTTGGTTTTTAAAGAATAAATTAAAATTCAATTTATTGGCGGGGGTATTCGTGCCTTCGGGTTTTTGAGAGAGAGAGTAAGTGTGAGAAAGTTTCGATAAGTCATTTGTCATTTTTTTCAGATATCGTTATAATTCAGGGGTGTATTTTACAATTCATTAAAACTTAAAACTAACAGGGTGTCAACCTGAACATCCCGCCCCCCTTGCAGGAATGCAATCTAGGGGTAAGCAGGAGCTAGGGGACAATAAAAACGAGAATTCAACTTACAATTCAAATGACATACAAATACAAAAAACATAAACATAAAAACATCAGTGAGACCCAGCATCACCGGAGCGCCTTTGATGGGAGTTACGTTGTGGTGGCTGTCTGCTAGCTCTAGGGGCCTTCACTTTTTGGGGTCGACTAGCGACGGCTCTGGGGGGATCTTCGCGCTTCCGCTGGTTCCCAACAAATCGGGGGTGGAGCATTGTGTGGTGCTCACCACAGCACTCCATACACCTTTCCCGACTCCTGCAATCAGTCCACTTCTACCTCAGGGCGCTCGTTTTTGAGACGACGAGATGGGCCAGACATGTCTGGAAATACGAAAAATGGGGACAGCACACACACAAAGAAAATAAAATGTTATTAATTTTGTCCATCAACAGGTAGTAGTACGAGTTTGACAACGGGCCTTGTAATAGTAAATTTCCAACCCTGATGTCAACAACTCGCACTTTGTTGTCGGGGCCTAAGTAGATCTTTTCGATTCTACCTACTTTCCACTCTGGTGGAGGCAAATTCTCTTTCCTGATTACTACCAGGTCACCAACGGCAAAATCTCTTTGAGGAAATTTCCACTTATTTCGCTTATGGAGTTCAATGAGATATTCCTCTTTCCACCTTTTGGCGAAAGAGTGAGAAAGGACCTTAAGTTTCTGCCATCTATTCACATAACTTAACGACTCAATTGTCGTGTCGGGCTCCGGTGGGGAGAGAAGGGCAGAACCTATAAGGAAGTGTCCTGGGGTTAAAGGGGCCAAATCGGTAGGATTGTCGCTCATAGGACTAAGGGGCCTAGAATTAAGGCATGCCTCGATTCTGGCTAGCATTGTGCTGAACTCCTCAAAAGTAAACTTCTGAGAGTGAGACACTTTCTTAAGATGAGTCTTGAAACTCTTAACTCCTTCCTCCCAAAGACCACCCATATGTGGCGCACCAGGGGGAATAAATTTCCATTCTAATAATTGGAAGGAGTTAAGCGAAATAAGATTTTGCTTCACTTCAGAAAGAAATCGGGCTTGGTCTCTGCCAAGAACATTAGAAGCTCCTACAAAAGATGTCCCATTATCCGAAAACATCTTAGAAGGGCAGCCTCTTCGGGAGAAAAATCGGGTGAACGCAGCAATAAAACAATCATTCAACATGTCATTTGTCGCTTCCAAATGAATTGCCTTAGTCGCAAAGCAGACAAACACAAGCACATATCCCTTAGTGATACGGCAACCTCTACCAATGTAGGTCTTTATATCAAAGGGACCTGCAAAATCGACTCCAGTGCATGTAAGCGGGCGAGACAATGTAGTTCTCTCAGGGGGAAGAGCGGCCATAATTTGGTCGACAGTTTTCTTCCGAAACAATACGCATGCACGGCAATTATGGATGATTGTTCTGACGAGATTCTTCAGTCTGGGAACCCAAAATTCTAATCTCATCAATCTCAACATTAATGAATTTTCACCATGTACCGTATTCCTGTGAATATACTCCAGGCACAATTTGGCAAACCGGGCATCATAGGGTAGAATTTTGGGGAATCTCTCGTCATAGGTGAGAGTAGGGGAACGCGCAAGTCTACCATTCATCCGCATAAATTCAACAGAATCTATAAACGGATTGAAATTCAACAGAGGGCTCTTTCGAGATAACTGCGCATTGTTCTCCAGCGCCACATATTCAGGGAAATGACGACGCTGGCAGAGGACAACAAGACGACTTTTCACAAAGTTGATTTCACCCTGTTCCAAATCGAAGGATGAATGCGTCTGTGTCGATTTAAACTTCGGGTGTATTCGATGAAAGAATCTGAATACATATGACAAAACTCTCAGGGCTCTGGATAAATCAGAGAAACGGGCCAAAATATCCTCAGGAGGGGATAATTGGTTCAAATTGACTTGAATCGGTTTAGTCTCAAGATTCGTCATGATTCTAAACGTAGATTTTGGCCATTCGGAGCGAGGGCGACATAACCAAGCTGGACCTTTCCACCATAGGTTATTCGTTAGAAGATCGCGCGCTGAAGAACCTCTCGAGGCTATATCAGCGGGGTTATCGTGTGATAAAACATGATGCCAATTACTAGTACCGATTTTCGTAGAGATGTTAGCTACTCGATTCGCAACAAACGTAGGCCAGTGGCACGGGGGCTTCTGAAGCCACGACAAAACTATTGTCGAATCAGTCCAATAGAATGTCTCAATTTCTGGGAGACTCAGCTCGGAGCGAATAGTCTCAACCATATCAGCCAATAGAGTTGCACCGCAGAGCTCTAAACGGGGCAAGGATTCAACCTTGATTGGCGCTACCTTAGTTCGTGCTGCGAGCAGATGCGTGACATAATCACCAGGGGCGTTTTTAATCCGGACGTATAGTGAAGCCGCATATGCTTTCTCAGAAGCATCACAAAATGCATGAAGCTGAACTTCATGGTCTGGGTTGAAACCAACCCATCGGGGGATCTCTATCCGTTCGATTTCACTATAGTCGTCCAAAAACGCAAACCATCTATTCAGAGTCATGGGTTTCAAACATTCGTCCCAATCTGTTTGGTCCTTCCAAATTTGTTGCATTATAATCTTAGCAACTATAATCTTAGGGGCCAACCAACCGGCTGGGTCAAACAATTTAGCAATCTCAGACAAAACAGCTCGTTTGGTGACGCAAGATCTAGTAGGGGCTGAAACCAACTTGAAAAAGAAAACATCTTTTCCAGCGTTCCAACGTAAACCCAGAGTCCTGGCGGTACTCTCATTGGAAATATTCAAAATGTCATTATCCAATAAATATTCGGGGGGTAAATCTAGCAAAAGACCCTGCACATTAGAGGTCCATTTTCTTAGATTAAACCCAGCAGAACCTAGAACTTCCATAAGTTCATCACGGCTCTTCATGGCATCATCTAAACTGTGAGCTCCTGCCAAAATGTCATCGACATACATCTGCGAACGTATTATCTCCGCAGCAGTCGGGAATTCAGCCTCAACGTCATCAGCCAGTTTAAGTAGGGTCCGAATAGCTAAATATGGGGCACAGTTCACACCAAATGTGACCGTGTTCAATTCGAAATCTCGAATCACATCATCAGGGGCTAAACGGAAAACAATTCGCTGATATGACGCTTGATCGGGGTGAATCAGAATTTGTCTATACATCTTCTCGATGTCAGCATTGAAGACAAATCTAAATAATCTCCATCGGAGAATCAAAACAATTAGATTTGCTTGTAGAACGGGTCCAGTATACAATACGTTATTAAGACTAACGCCATTAGAAGTGGGACTGGAAGCATTAAACACCACACGTAATTTAGTGGTGGCGCTGTCAGGCTTGAAAACAGCGTGATGGGGTAAATAATACACAGTATTAGAAGAATTTACCTTATTCTCATCAATCATAGTCATATGTCCCAAATCAGCGTACTCTTGTAGCACCCTGTCATACTGAATCTTCAGCTCGGGATTTCTCATTAACCGCAACTCATTTCGCTTAAATTGAGAAATGGCATTATTCCGGGACAAACCAAGTTGCAAATCTATGGGGTATTCACGCTTAAAAGGCAGTGAAACAACATACCGACCATTATCATTACGATAAGTCGTTCGTTGGTATAATTCCTCACACCATCTATCCTCTTCTGACATAGTGCATACTTTCGGTACATCTTCGATTTCCCAAAACCTAGCAAGTTGATCATTCAACTCCATGTGGTTATAAAATGATACCACCGACTGTAGGGGCTTGGTTTGGGTGACTTTGCCAGTCACGATCCAACCGAAAACTGATTTCTGGGCAATAAGATCACCATTAGGGTGCTTATGAACATCAGTATGCATTATCCGAGAATATATATCGCCTCCTAGTAAAAGGTCCATATGAGAACATTTTAGATCACACATCGTGACCTCCGGCAGGTTCACATCTAATAGTTGTGACAATGAATAAGTAGGCAAACGACCCGTTAACTTGTCAACCACATACGCATCTGTCGACAACTCAAAAGTTGGGTCAATAGGGGAGCACAAAGAGATCCTACAAACATTAGTAGACTTCGCCGATATCGTGCCAATAATATTCGCAGAAGTAACTGGGAATATCGGCAAAGCAAGTTTCTTTTGCAACTTTCGGGAAATAAAAGTTGCTTGCGAGGCAGGATCGATCAATGCCCTAGCCGAACACTTCACGCCATGACAACACAAATCTACCACAGTAGTTCCCAAAAGAACTGTAGAAAACTGTGATGTTTCCATAGCAGTTGCAAAAGTTTGCAACGAACGGGCAGCCTCTGATGTAGAAGGAACATCGTCAGAAGCTGATCGGGCTGGATTTCCCATATCGCGGATCATTCCAGGTCGTGAGCCCGAATTTCGACTTACTTGTGTTGAAGATTCCCTTCTATGCAAGTGAGAATGATGTCTTTGTTTGCAGAAGAAACATATATTTGAGCTCTTACAATTACTAAAAGTGTGCGACGAAGCCAGACAATTCGTGCAACATTTGAGTCGCTTGACGGTTTCCAACCGATTGTTAACCGACATTTGAAGAAATTCTTCGCATAATCGTAGGGGATGCGATTCGGAACAAAGAGGACATTTCTGCTGAGGATTAGATGGTATAGTAGTAGAGAAGCTCTTAAAACTTCTGTTACCATTATTATTAGTAGTTGACTTTCTCTTTGGGCTAGTAGGTTTTTTGACATAACTCGGACCAGTAGATGTCGAAATATTATGGGCGCCTTTAATGTCAAAGACGGACTCAAGGGTCTGATACCGAGCAGTCAAAAACTTATCCATTGTTTCCCATTTAGGTAGGTCAGAACTTGACCCTTGGGATTGCTCCCAAAGTCCTAGGGTAACTTCAGGAAGACGGGTGGAACATATGAAAACAAATATAACGTCCCAATTCTTCGTATCAATGCCCAAAAGAGACAAATTAGTTATGCAGTCGCTCATAGTACGCTGCAATTGCTTAATAGAGGGGCCAGATTCTTTTAAAACGGGTGCAAGATTAAATAAAATCTTGAGTTGGGCGTTTACAAGAACCCTTTTGTTCTCATAACGATCGACTAAATTTTGCCAAGCCATCTGAAAACCCTCATTAGTAATCGGACATGTCTTGATAATATCGCGGGCTTCACCTTCCGTCTTTTGCATCAGATAATAAATTTTCTGAATATTACTGATATGTTCATTATCTTTATATAGGGCAGAGAACATGTCTCTGAATGTAGGCCAAGATTTATAATCACCAGAAAAAATCTCAGTATCACAAGGGGGAAGGTGAATTAGAAGACTTCTTCTTCGCATTGAGCTTTTCAATTAAAGACTCAATAAGGGATAGTCCACGCACATACGTCTTATATGTCGCGATATATTTTGCCTTAACTTTGGCAATATCGTCACTAGAACCCATTGTGTCACACAATTCCTCATAAATTTCACGGAAATTCTCCCAAAGTCGAATAATTTCATGCTTATGAATATTGAGGCTGTGGACGGTGTGATCCTCCTCTTTGAGAGAAGTCACGAACATATCCAAATCAATTAAGCGGTCTGCGCTTTTAATCAAATTCTTGATATCAGACATTATTAATTTCAATAAAATTCATATTTCGAGTAAAAATAATTAATTCGGAATAAAAAACGGGGTTGTAGAACACAATTCCAGCAACAAACGTAAATGGGATTCAAAAAAGTGACGAAATGTATTTTTTATTGGCAATAAACAAATATTTAATGTGTTTGAATATTTTTCATAAATTAAAAAATATTCCAATTTTGGTCTTACCAACACCACTGTGCAACAAAACTACGTATTAGTATATGATACAATGTGCAAGAATCAAAAATATTTCAAACGGGTGAAACTACGGGGTTAGTTCGATATCACTATTATTTATTATACGAAACAGTCACAATTGCCTTTTACTTGCAATATTTTTCAATAATTAATCAATTAAAATAATTAATTTTAATATTTATTTTTCAATGTAAAATAATTTTCAAAATTATTTAATGAACAACTTTTGTTCCTATCGGGCCCACTGTGCAATGTTCACTTACAACTCACTCGAACATGCAATGCAACATGTAGTACAATTGAATGCAACACACACACGTATGTACGTATAACAGTCAACCACACTACTTGATAAGAGAGACGGGAGTGGGGGTAATAATGCAAGCTGTTGTTTTCCTTTGGTTGTTAGAAACAAAGACAATAAACTCTAGGAAGATAGGAAATTGGCTACTGAGGAGATCAAACCATTTACCGTGTTAGTTTCATACTCGAACCAAACGCGTATACGACAAGTATTGACATAGCATTAAAATGCAAATAAAAATAAAGTGCACGAAATAAATTTCCATAAAGGGGAAAATGTAATTTTTTTGTTGTAGCCTAAAATTTAACATTGTTTCATTAAGAAAATTAAGTTTTTCATTTAAAAAATAAAAACGAAAAATAAATAAAAAAATTACAAACATGTATGGAACTAACATGGTAAATGCAACATTTGGTATGACGCAAGGCAATTTCCTATCTTCCTCAAGTTTATTGTCTTTGGTTAGAAACCAAAGCTTATGGGCAAATGAAAATACAACAACAACACACAGGCAAACGAAAGAGTGACTTTGTATTTATTAATTCTTTTATTTTATTGATATTCTTGCACTTTTGTTTACTTTATTTTCACCACTAATGAATATCAACAACCTTACCTTGGTGTGATGGATATTATAGGGGAAAACAATGGTGATAGCCAATAATTTTGGGGGTAAAAAATACCAAATATATCCAATGGATTTTCGGGCTCTAAAAAGAGAAGCTCAATGATAAATTATTTTACTTTGATTCTCGGGCGGTTTAATCCGGCTCGAAGGACCAACACCAAATTCTATTTTCCCACTAAGTTTCGATTTATTTCTCGATGTTGTTTTAAAGTAGAGGCTTTAATCTAAATAAGCTATAAATATTTTCCATATTGGTGAGCACTAAAATACATTTTTATAAACTTCTTTAACAATAAACGAAAAATACGAAAATTTGAGACAATTTTTCTACTGTATGTTTTTAGTAAATAGACATTTATACAAAAAGTATAGCTGATACTCTTTCGGGTTCTTTTTTGTATTTTCTCTCACACTTTGAAAGATATTGTAGGTCAAATAGCGCTCATTTTCGTAAGGCCTTTCGGTCGCAATTCAAGAATTAAGTTTTCAGAACAAGCTCATATAGCTCTTGAAGTATTTGAGGTAGGTTCTCAAAATGACAATTTTTGTTCTACATGCTGTTAGTACAAATAAAAATAGAAGAAAAATTAAAGCTTTTAACATAAGGGTTATTTCGGTAGTGAAAGGGTTAATAGTTCATTGAGATTCGGTTATTTCCCTCTAAGAAGGTGGGGTTCTTTTGTCCACTTCATAAGTCAGGGAGCCCCTTTGATGTCAGCAATTATAGGGGAATAGGAAAATTGAGTGCTATTCCGAAGATTGAATCATAAAGCTAGATAGAATTGGATTGGCCACTACAGTTTTGGCTTGGATTTCGTCGTATCTTGAGTGCCGTACGCAGATTGTATCTTTTTGGGATTGCTATTCGATGTCTCATTGGGTGTGCCTCAGGGTAGTCATTTGGGCCTGTCTTATTTTTGTTATTTATAAACCATTTACCTGAGTCCATAGTTAACTGTAGGATTTTGATGTATGCTGATGATGTCAACTTATTCTCCTCGTTCGATAATTCTGATCGGGTGCATTTATTGCAGTTTATGCGATTCTTCTGGTCTAGGTCTATTGATGTTTGATATAGCTCGTTATTGGAAGAGGTTGATCTTGGCATTGTTATGGATCGTGGGCTTAATTTTAGTGATCATATTAACCCTTATACTACGTTGGGTATTAGTTTAGTTTAGTTTATTTATTGCCTCACATACAACAAGATGTATAATCTTATAATTATAGTATGTGACATAAAATAATTCAAATGTTACATAGATTGTTTAAGAAAAAAAACATAACTACATGAAATAGGGTTAATACTAGTTATGGCTAGGTAACAGTTTTAAAGGAAATAAAAAATATAACAATATTTAACAATTCGATTAAAATTTAAAATTAATACATATAATAACATACAAAATGTGATAACAAAAAGAAAATTAAGTACAAAAATGATTAAATAGTGCTTTTTTGAAGTTATCTGCGTTGCTTATGCGTTGAATAACGGGAGGGAGAGAGTTCCAAAGACGAGTTTTGTTTGTAAAAAATTGCCATTCAGAAAGCAATAGTTGATTACGATTTGCAACAATAAGTATACGTCTACTTGATCTTCCGAATTGTAATTTCATATGAAGATAGCCTGGAGTTTTTAAGTATATCAGTTTATGCATCATGATGAGTGCTTTAATATTTAAATAATCTCCAATAGCGACTCCGTATAAGCTTTTGCGGAAGGCTGAACAACTTTCGAATCGTTTAAGACCGTAAATATATCTTAATATGGCTTTATATGCTGATTCGAGACGATTTTTACTATTAACATCAGTTTTAGTAAAGAGTTCACTGCCATACAACAACACTGGTATTAGGTACGACTTGGCCAATAGGATACGAATATTAAGGGGGGTAAGATGCTGCGTTTGATATAAAGTTCGTAACATACCAAACATTTTTCCTGTGGCAGCAATTATATGATCGTTCCATGTTAGAGAATTATTGAAAATTACTCCCAAATTTTTTGTTTTGTGTGTCTGCTCGATTTGTTCACTTCCAATTTGTACAGCATACTGCAAGAAATGTTTTGTGCACGACCATTTATTAAGAGAAATTTTGATTTTTTGGATTTATTTGAAGACAATTATTCTGAGCCCACAAATATATTTTCCCAAGGTCATAATTTAATTTATTTACGCTGGGTATTAGTTCTTACTACTCAGCATGAATTCAGCATATGTCACCAATTCATGCACTGAAATTTTTAATTATATTCGAACAGTAAGAAATGCGGTGATGAAAAATACGACATGGGTCATCAAATGACCCCAACGTAGTATAAGGGTTAATTCGATGATGAATAAGTCATCTGGAGTTCTAGGATTCATAAAGCGTTGGGCGAAGGAGTTTTCGGACTCTTATGTTACCAAGATGCATTTTACTGCCCTTGTTAAACCCCATTATGGAGTATGGGATCCTCAGTATAATGTTTACATTGATAGGATAGAATCGGTTCAGAAGCAGTTCTTGGTGTTCGCTTTGAGACGTCTATACATCTAGATTGAGGTTGATTAATCTACCTACTGTTAAGAGCCGACGAACGATGTTGAGCCATATGATGATGTATAGGTTAGTTAGTGATGATATTCCATGCACGGAATTGATGTCTAGGATTAGGATAAATATTTCTTTTAGGGCATCTAGGAATTACCAGTTCCTTTTCATTGATTTTCAACGTTCGAATTATGCTTTTGTGGAGTCTATTCGTAGGATGTACATTAATTTTAATTCAATATATCATCTAATTGACACTAATTTAAGTATTTATGAGATGAAGTCCAGAATTTTAGCATATTTGGATAACTAATACATTTTTTGTTGAATAAGCTGATGAGTCCTTCTCTGTAGCTGGTTACATCCCTCTGCCTTCCCACCGCCATGGTCCGGATCATGATGTGTACCCTGTCCCTACGTTATGGGGACGAGGCCCTCACGGTCGGAAAGGGCGGGAAAGTGGGCGATAAAACGAATATCAGCAACCCTTTAGTCATGCAGTTCGGTTTGTTCCTGGTATATTTCTGTTATAAGTGGCAATTTTGTGTTTTTGGTTATATAATTTCGCATTTGATTATTTCCATAAAAATGTATAGAAAGTGAATTGTCTATGTATCCCAATGCCCGTAATAAACAGATTTAATTAATACTAAAAATTTTAAATATTTTTTACAGAATATGGTTTTAACGAATCAATCGATACCGATGCTTAGTTATGATTCACTGGTTGAACTTACAGAACATTTAAGAACGTGTCAGGAAATATCTCAAATTCGTACTGGAAATTGGCAAAAATTCTGTCTCATACATGAAGATGTTATTCCTGTTCTTATAGAAATAGCCTGTTATCAATTGGATGATGGAGTTTCTCCTATAATACTACAATTATTGCAAGCTGCTCTATGTAATAACATACAAGCTGTCAAACAGCAACAACAATCAGAAAATTCAGCAACAACTGGATCTGTTGGTGGTAATAAAATGCGTTCTGATCGTGACAAGTCCGAGGAAATAGAGATAACTTTTGATTCGAAATTCGACTCAACACACTGTTCAACATTTGTGCATCAAATATTCCGTTTTGTATCCGATGCACTTTTAAATAAATTTGTGCGAATATTTTTGTTGGAGACGAATATAACGTCGATCAGATGGCAGGCCCATTCGTTAATATATGCAATCTATGATTACGCCAACGAGAGGCAAAAAGAAAAACTAATTACAATTCTTTGGAACATGTGGCCTCTAGTGCCACAATTTGGAAGGCGCACAGCTCAATTTGTTGATATTTTGGGCTATTTGACATTGAGTACCAAATCTATAGCACAACGTTTGCCAGAATTCACTGAAAATGCTGTTGAAGTTTTGAGGCAACAAAATGATCTGCTATCGAAGCATCCCAACGCTTCCATATATACAGCTCTGGAGCAAATTCTACAAATGAACGGTTATTATTTGGAGTCGGAACCTTGTTTGGTGTGCAACAACCCTGAAGTACCAATGGGAAATATAAAATTGCCCTCTATTAAATCAGATTCTAAATTTACAACATGCACTATGATTGTTAAGTTGGTACAATGCCACACCATCTCCAAGATGATTGTACGTATAGCCGATCTGAAAAGAACTAAAATGGTACGTACTATTAACATTTATTACAACAATCGTACTGTGCAAGCGGTGGTGGAATTGAAAAATAAGCCTGCAATGTGGCACAAAGCACGTACCGTCACTTTACAGTCAGGTCAGACTGAGGTTAAAGTCGATTTTCCCTTGCCCATTACTGCATGTAATCTGATGATTGAATATGCTGATTTTTATGAAACCGTTACGGGTTCCTCGGAAAATCTCCAATGTCCCAGATGCAGTGCAGCTGTCCCGTCATATCCCGGCGTATGTGGTAATTGTGGTGAGAACGTATTCCAATGTCATAAATGCCGAGCAATAAATTATGACGAAAAAGACCCCTTCTTATGTCATTCTTGTGGCTTCTGCAAATATGCTAAATTTGACTTTAGTATCTATGGCCGCATCTGTTGTGCTGTTGATCCAATCGAATCGGCCGAGGATAGAGCGAAGACTGTACACATTATTCATTCATCATTGGAGCGAGCTGATCGTATTTACCGCCAACTATTGGCCAATAAGCAAATGTTGGAATTACTTTTGCAAAAATATGCCGAACATGGCTCTTCCGATCGTTTAATGGATGAGAGTTTAGGCACTATACACAGCACTTCACAAGTGAACAAAATTATACAATTCCTGGCACAAAAGTATTGTGTGGAATCGCGGTCGTCATTTGAAGAATTATCGAAGATTGTTCAAAAAGTGAAGGCTTGCCGTAGTGAGCTTGTTGCCTATGATCGCAGCCAGATGGATCAGAGTAGTTTGCCACACTCGCCAGACAAACGGGACAACTTCAATATTAATAAATGCTATGGCTGTGCTCTTGCTTCGACCGAACAGTGCTTGACTCTATTGCGCGCAATGGCCTCTAATTACGATTGTAGGCTAGTGTTATATAGTCAAGGTCTTGTCGAGGAACTAGCCCAACATAATTTGCGTCGTGGTACTGCCCAAATTCAGGATGAGGTCCGCAATTTGCTGGTCTTATTAACTAAGAATAACAAGGATGCTTGCATGAATCTGCTAGAGTTGATTAGTGATAGGGTAAAATCTGCATTGCTGGGTTCTATACCTTTGGCCAGCATAGATTCGGCCATTTACCACGAAATGGAATTGTTGAGGGTTCTAATATCCCAAGATGATTTTTGCTGGGAGCAGAAATTGAAAATAGTTTTCGAATTATTTTTGCATACATGCCGCTGTCCCCGTGGTCCAGCATACTCTGTCATACAACCCTGTCTTCACATTATGCTTAAGCTAATTTCACCCACAATACCATCTACAAAACTTAACCGTGATTTGAGTCCCTCAACGCTATCTTCTATCAATTGTGTCGAAGGCCTAAGTGTTGATTTCCAAAAGTGGTTGCAAAATGACCCACAACACTCATTTGAAGCATGGAAATCTCGTATGCCTTCCAGTACATTAGCCCAGCAGTCAAAGAGTTACAAGGCTTTTGTTGCGGCCGCAGCTCAAAATACTCTACAAGATGAAAATATTTTAGCTGCAGTTCTGCAATCAGTTCAAAATGTGGAACAAATGGGAGCGGCCACTAAACCTCCAGAGAGGCAGATGTCGAATGAGCCGCCATCTATTGCTAACAATGCGAATATGAGTGCGGAAGGGAAAGAGAACCGAAGAAGAACATTGCGAGAAAATTATCTTCGAGAGAAATATGGGCAACGTTGGCGTTTACGGCACCTTAATCGTGGACAACCTTATAAGCCATTGCAGTTGAATGCTACATGGTTGCAGCCCATTCTCTTCAACAACAATTCGAGATTTAGGAGACCCTTGGTTTGTACCCTTATCACGGTATTGAGTAGAACTCATGACCGCAAAAGAGAAATACTGAATCTGCTTACCACCTTTTTAAAATATGTTGGAGAGGCTGGAGAAGCCAGTACCGACTTTTTATCTCTATATCGTTTGTTGGCTGTAGACACACCTTGGCGTCAATATTTGGCTTTGAAGGGTGTGCTTTTAGAAATCTCCCAGTTGCTATCCGAAGAAATAAAAAAAATCCATCGTTTGGAGGAGACTACGCTCTCTTCGGATTTGTCGCAAGGTTATGCTTTGCGACAATTTGTGGAGCTGCTCGCTTTGTTCCTTGATAATCCTCAGATAAGACAAGTCTACAAGACTCGCCTATTGGGTCCAGTTCTCGAGGGCTATCTATCGTTGAGAAAATTGGTGGTTCAAAGAACACGACTCATTGACGATGCCCAAGAGAAGCTTTTGGAAATGTTAGAGGAGATGACAAGTGGTACCGAAGAGGAAACTCGGGCTTTTATGGAAATTCTCATCGACACTGTAGAGAAAACACCCGTGAAAGACATAAAAACGCCGGTTTTCATATTCGAGAGACTGTACTCGATTATACATCCCGAAGAGAATGATGAATCGGAATTTTTCATGACATTGGAAAAGGATCCGCAACAAGAGGACTTCCTGCAAGGTCGTATGTTGGGCAATCCCTATCCATCTACCGAGCAAGGGTTGGGCCCTCTTATGAGAGATATCAAAAATAAAATCTGTACCGACTGCGAACTTATTGCTCTTCTGGAAGACGACAACGGTATGGAGCTATTGGTTAACAATAAAATAATAAGTTTGGATTTGCCAGTGAAAGATGTCTATAAGAAAATATGGTTAGCCGAAGGTGGCGAAAGAGATGCCATGCGCATTGTATATCGCATGAGAGGTTTATTGGGCGATGCTACCGAAGAATTTGTTGAGACCTTAAATAACAAATCCAAGGAGGAAATCGACACGGAACAGCTTTATCGCTTGGCAAATGTTTTGGCCGATTGCAATGGCCTCAAAGTTATGTTAGACAGAATTGGAAGTCTTCAGAATATACCCCGATCTCGAGAACTAATACAAGTTCTATTAAAGCTCTTTTTGATTTGTGTCAAAGTTCGCCGTTGTCAAGATGTCTTATGTCAACCGGAATTGGGGGCCGTAAATACACTCTTGAAGGTATTACAAATGTGTTTACAATCTGAACCAGATTCCATACAATCTTCGGTAACCGAACAACTGCTGGAAATAATGGAAACTATTCTGTCGAAGGCTGCAAGTGATACACTCGATTCATTCTTACAATTCTCTTTGACATTTGGAGGTCCCGAATATGTTACCGCATTGATTTCTTGCACCGAATGCTCAAATGTCCGAAATAATCCCTCTGTTTTAAGGCATCTCATTCGTGTGCTGGCCGCTTTGGTATATGGAAATGAAGTGAAAATGGCCCTGCTGTGTGATTATTTCAAGGATATACTCAATTTCGATAAATTTGATGGAGAGCGCACCACAGAGGAAGAATTTAAGCTTGAATTGTTCTGTGTAATGACCAATCAAATTGAGCACAATTGTATTGGTGGTACGCTCAAGGACTATATAGTGAGTTTGGGTATAGTTGAAAAGGCAATTGACTACATTACTCGTTATGCGCCCTGTGTGAAACCTACTCTTTTGAGAACAGACTCGGATGAATTGAAGGAGTTCATATCTCGACCAAGTCTAAAATATATTCTTAGATTCTTGACTGGTCTGGCGACCAAACATGAAGCCACACAATTGGCTATTAGCAAAGACATCATCCCCATCATACACCGTTTGGAACAGGTATCGAGTGACGAACATGTTGGTAGTCTAGCAGAGAATCTTTTAGAGGCGTTGTGCACTGATAGTGCGACAGCGTCGAGAGTGCAAGAGGTTCGCGATTTCACAAGAGCTGAGAAGAAACGTTTGGCAATGGCAACACGTGAGAAACAATTGGACGCCTTGGGCATGCGTACGAATGAAAAAGGTCAGGTGACAGCAAAAGGATCGATTTTACAGAAAATTGAGAAATTGAGAGATGAAACTGGCCTCACCTGTTTCATATGTCGTGAAGGCTATGCATGCCAACCAACAAAGGTCTTGGGTATATATACCTTCACCAAACGTTGCAATGTTGAAGAATTCGAAATAAAATCTCGCAAAACTATCGGCTATACAACGGTAACCCACTTCAATGTAGTACATGTTGATTGTCACGCTTCGGCCATTCGACTGGCGCGTGGTAGAGACGAATGGGAGAGAGCTAGCTTACAAAATGCCAATACCCGTTGCAATGGTTTGCTGCCACTCTGGGGACCAGAGGTTTCAGAGGCAGCATTTTCGGCATGCATGACCCGTCATGCCAGTTACATGCAAGAGAGCACTCAAAGATGCGACATTTCATATACTAACAGCATACATGATCTAAAATTGCTACTTATGCGTTTTGCATGGGAACGTAGTTTCCATGAAGATGCAGGCGGCGGTGGTCCCCAATCGAATATGCACTTTGTTCCTTATTTGCTCTTCTATGCTGTATACTTACTATTATCTTCCCGATCGGCGGCAAGAGATAGTAAAACTTTAGTTACCTATCTAACGGCCCCACCGTCGGATAAATGGCTGGAGAGCGCTTTCGAGGTAGAAGGTCCCCTTTACATGTTGACAGTGTCCTTGGCCTTGCACTCGCACGAGACCTGGCAAAAACATCGTGTTGCCCATTTAAAACGTCTCATTGCCGTAGCTCAAGCTAGATATGTTTCGCCTTCGGTTATTTGCAAAGCATTATTGGCACCTGCCGATCGCCAAGAAAAGGAATACGCTGTTTACAAACCATTTTTGATGATGTGGGGTCTTTTGGATCTGCTCTATAGTACATTGTTCAAGGTGGTATCAACCCCCAAAGAGGAGGATTGGTCAATTTCATTATTTAATTACATTCGTAAGAATGATGAAACTATGTTGAAGCACACCGATACTATACTGGAGACCTTTACCGATGACTTTTTGTGTTGTGCATCCTTTGAAGAATTTTGTGATGTAGCCGGTAAGTTACGATTGCTAATACATTTTTCGATTAGGTATTGATGATAATCAAATCTTTCTATTAAGGTCTCTTTGGTGATATTGAAAATCCTCAGACATTTATTGAAGATGTTTTGACCTCTCTGCCCACAACAATATCGACATCATCAAGCTCGGCTGGAGGAGGCCCATCTTCGTCATCAACAAGTGGTTGAACACCATAAGAAATTTTACAATGAAATGCCGATTTAATGAATGCAATTTACTAACCCCGTACTAATAATCAGTCCCACAATAATGTAGTCCGTAGTTATTCGTTAGTCCGAAACGTAAGGAATCTAACGATTAAAATATTAAACATATTTGCACTTTAACCAGTATATTAATCAATAAATTATTCGTTCTATTGCAAATCGAGTTTTTTTTTTAATTTGTCTATAAGTTTTGAAGATCAATAATTGAAGTTTGATTTTGGCATATGTCCAACAAAAAGCATTGATGAGGATGTAAAAATCGGAAACAGCAGTCTTCTCAACAATTTGGATTGCAAAAAACTGCAATGAAATGCTAATTAGGTTAATTCGTGATAATCCCCCAAAAAATCAAAGAGTGAAAAAATCTAAAGTTTTATATGAAAAACTTTTCTTTGCCCATATCTCCTAAACTAAGCTTCGTAAAGCGAAAAGGATGTTAATTCGAAACTCAAAAATTTCTTCAAAATTCTGAAAAAATAAATGTTCACTTTAACATGGGGTTGTCATTGACGGGGTAAATTTACACTTTAGGACACGTCTTGGACTCGTTCCTAAGGGCACGTCCTGTGACATTTTAGTAGTAGCACTCCATAGACAGGTCCTCATGAACCAGTCTCGGACAAACTCTTGGGAATCTGCTTCATTTTGGTTATCTGAATAGCTCCAGAAATTAAAAACTTTTGAAATATGTTGAACAATAGGTTATTCTGGTAATTCTACTTCACCAAATTTGTAGATCCAATAAGATTTTTATATCAAGCGAGTATGGAAATCATTAAATTATGATTATTCAAAAAGTACGACAAACTGGATCACCTGTACCAGTCCTGTGATATGTCCCTCAGTGGCAATTTGCACCAATTTTCCGTAGGGAAACTAAATGCCCTAGAGCGAACAGGAAGTTAATTCATCCCGAAAAAAATCGAAAATTCCATCCAAATCCTTAAAAAAATCGAAATTTTTATATGAAAAGCCTATTTTCGTCATATCTCCTAAACTAAGCGCCTTAAGGCCGGTACTATGTTCATTCTTGCGAAAAATTTTTATAGAAACCATTATTTCGCACATAAGGTGTGTAATATGTTCCTTTTTCGAGTTGAAAACCACTTTATTTTCGCGATTACGTTTCCTTAAATAATCAAAATTATAAATTAAAACAAACTTATTCCTGTAAAGTCTTGCCGAAATCTAGAGGAACAAGAAACTGTGCATAAATTGAGTTAATTTATCTGATTTATATTGAACTGTTTTAATAAAGTAACCGCGAAAATTTCAACGCGAAAAGCGAACATAGTACTTACCTATAGAAAGCGATGTTTATTTAGGTAACAGGGAGAGCTATTTCATAGTGAGCGCTATGGAATTAAGTTGGTGGTTGCTGCTTGCTATTACAAAATTACATTTTATTTTACATTGGGCAATTGATCTGCTACTCCTTTGATCCTTTGTATATTTTCGGAACAAAACTATGATCCGTGTTTGCGTTATAAACCCACACAAATAGTTTTAATAAATAATTTTTTTCTTAATTCACATTGCAAATGGCGCCATGCTATAAACGTCAGTTTTCAACTCGAAAAAAAAAACATAGAACCACAAATGGAAAAATGTCGCAAGTTTTTCGAATTTTTTGGTTTTGTATGGAGTTTCAACGCGAAAACCGAACAGAGTACCGGCCTTTAGAACGAAAAGAAGCTTAATTCGTATTACCCCAAAAAAAATCCAAAACCTTAAATTTTTATACGAAAAACTTATTTTGCTCATATCTCCTATACTAAGCGTCCAAGAGGTGGTTGCTGCTTGCTATTACAAAATTACATTTTATTTTACATTGGGCAATTGATCTGCTACTCCTTTGATCCTTTGTATATTTTCGGAACAAAAATATGATCCGTGTTTGCGTTATAAACCCACACAAATAGTTTTAATAAATAATTTTTTTCTTAATTCACATTGCAAATGGCGCCATGCTATAAACGTCAGTTTTCAACTCGAAAAAAAAAACATAGAACCACAAACGGAAAAATGTCGCAAGTTTTTCGATTTTTTTGGTTTTGTATGGAGTTTCAACGCGAAAACCGAACAGAGTACCGGCCTTTAGAACGAAAAGAAGCTTAATTCGTATTACCCCAAAAAAATCCAAAACCTTAAATTTTTATACGAAAAACTTATTTTGCTCATATCTCCTATACTAAGCGTCAAAGAGCGAAAAGAAGGTTAATTCGTCATCAACCCCAAAAACTCAAAAATTCCTTCCAAATCCTGAAAAACCCTAGAGCGAACAGGAAGTTAATTCGTGATTACCCCCGAAAAATTCAAATCCTGAAAAAATCGAACTTTTTTGCTCATATCCATATCTCCTAAACTCCCAGAGCGAAAAGAAGATTAATGCGCGATCACCCCCAAAAAATTTTAAATTCCTTTCAAATCCTAAAAAAATCGAAATTTTTATATGGCTTTTGGTCATATCTTCTAAACTAAGCGTCGAGAGCGGAAAGAAGGTTAATTTGTGATCACCCCTAAAATATCCAAAATTCCCTCCAAATCCTGAAAAAGTCGATATTTTTAGACGAAAAACTTTTTGCTCATACCTCTTAAACTAAGCGTCCCAAAGGGGAAATTCGTAATCATCCCAAAAAAATCGATAATCGATGAAAAAACAAAGTGTTTCTATGAAAAACCTATCCAATAAACACAATCGTTTGAAAAATGCTAAATTTCAACAATTTTTCACACATTTTTTCACAGGATTAGTGTAATATTCAAGTTGAGAAATTGTTGAGAAGATCGCGTTCTCAACAAAAAACAGACATTACCCTCAACAGTAAAATTCAACACATTGAAATGTACCGCTACTCAAAAATTTCTCAGACAATTTTCGATGTGGGTCAAATTAAAAATTAACATTGTTGCAAATACTTTTCAACCAAAATTTGTATAAATGATATCCCCACTTCTAATTGAAAGTCAATGCCAAAATTCTATGAATTTTGTATAATTTATTCATTTTCATCAAAATAATATAAAATATATAATAATTGAAATGTACCGCTACTCAAAAATTTCTCAGACAATTTTCGATGTGGGACAAATTAAAAATTAACATTGTTGCAAATACTTTTCAACCAAAATTTGTATAAATGATATCCCCACTTCAAATTGAAAGTCAATGCCAAAATTCTATGAATTTTGTATAATTTATTCATTTTCATCAAAATAATATAAAATATATAC
This sequence comes from Haematobia irritans, assembly GCF_050003625.1. Taxonomy (NCBI): domain Eukaryota; kingdom Metazoa; phylum Arthropoda; class Insecta; order Diptera; family Muscidae; genus Haematobia; species Haematobia irritans. The sequence continues at coordinate 121,722,301 of NC_134398.1, read as the reverse complement.
TAATACACTACACAACATAATACATTACAATACTAATTTAGAAATAATAATCTTATTAAACATATCAACAAATAAGAACAAAACAACAAAACTTTAAATATCTTAAACTTGTCCTTCCTGTTGGTGTCATAAAACAGCATTAAAATTAATTAATATGCGGGCAATTTGAAATTAGGAACGTGCTGGACCGCGTGTTCGAATAGATTCCCAGCAGAAGGAATTCACAAAATATCCATTTTAAACTAATAAAATTGCTTCTGGAAACTTTTTCTTGTCGATACCACTCATTTTCATCATCATCGGTCAGCTTCTTAATGCTTGCAAGAATGTAGCATCCAAAGATTTAAGTTTTCTGCAAAGAGATTTAAATTTAGTGACTTTTCTAAAGTGTTGATTTAATTTTTCATATTGACTTACCAATTATTATAAACTATTAATTGTCCAACATTTTTCATGGGTCAGCTTTTTAATGTTTTCAAGAACGTAGAATCCATAATGTTAGTGTTCTGCAAAGAGCTATACATTTAATGACTTCCTTAAAGTTTTATTTCATTTTTTTTTATTTTCACTTACCTATTATTATAAACTATATGGAGTAAATTCAGTTATTTGTCTAAAATTTTCCAATTTTTTTATTTCTTCCAATTGACCACGAACTTCGTTGCACAAAGAAGTATTGAAAACCACATGGTTTTTTTAGTTGCATTTTAGGGTGGTGTTTTGTCAAAGTTTTCTCATATTATCTTCAACACATTTTCAAAGATTTCGTCAACATTTTGGCAAATTAGAATTAATTCGCAAACAATTTGAATTAAGATGAGCTGTTTCAAGTTGAATTGATGTCGAAAATTATATTTACCCTTAAGGCCGGTACTGTGTTCGGTTTTCGCGTTGAAACTCCATACAAAACCAAAAAATGCGAAAAATTTGCGAAATTTTTTCCATTTGTGATACTTTGTTTTTTCGTGTTGAAAAACTGACGTTTATAGCACGGCGCCATTTGCAATGTGAATTAAGAAATAATTTATTTTTTTAAAAACTATTTGTGCGGGTTTATAAATCAAACACGGACCATATTTTTGTTCCGAAACTATACAAAGGATCAAAGGAATAGCAGATCAATTGCCCAAGGAAAAATAAAATGTTATTTTGTAAAAACAAGCAACAACCACCAACTTAATCCAATATCGCTCCCTGTTAAATAGCGCTCCAAGCTACCTAAAAAAACGCCGCTTTCTATGTGCGAAATAATGGTTTCCATAAAAATTTTTCGCAAGAATGAACATAGTACCGGCCTTAAACTGAAAAGTTGTTGCATTTGAAAAACGCTCATCCTGTGTTTATTGGGTATTTTGCTCATATCTCCTAAACTAAGCGCCCAGAACGAAAAAATATTAATTCGTGATTATCCCAAAAATCGAAAATGCCATCCAAATCCTGAAAAAATCGATTTTTTTGTATTAAATTCTTGTCTTGAGTTACTTGTTTCAAGAGCAAAATATTACAAACATGTTTCAAGAGCAAAATATTATTTTTGGATGGTGACCATGTAACATTTTTATAGCAACCATTTTATTTTCTCGAAAATTATGTATCTGTTTTCGGAAAACATCTTATGTTTGGCGATAAAACAACATTTTTGCGATAAACATGTTACCCAATATACAAGAGCTTGTGGTGCCAACAAGACGGTGTCACATGCCACACAGCACACGTACACAGAAAAAATATCACCAAAATATTTCCAATTAAAAAGTTTACTGGAGTTGACAAAATTGTTCAAGTCATCATGCCGGTTCTGGGTCACCGCACTGTACACCACAAAGTTAGTTGTTCTGACTCACACGTGAGAACGCATTTTTCGAACTTCTGCAGACAGAAACTATAAACTACATATTTTGCCGGTAAAATTACAGTCGGATAAAATTTTGGTTCAAATTTTAGATGATTTTTAAAATTGTATTTCGTGCAATATGCAAGTGATTTTGCTTAATAAAATGTGCAAAAAATGTAAAAAAAACACATTAAAGTCTCAGAATCTGCTATTTATTTGTGTTTAAAATCTTCTAACTTTGCATACGATAGCTGTAGAACTTGGCCCACACAGAAAAAATGTGTACATTTTTCAGGTCAGTGACGGAGTGAAGTGTAGTTCAGAACACCTCTTAAGTGTAACACCTCACAAAAGCAATACATGTGTGTACCAGAACAGGGACGAATAAATTAATTGACATAAATAACTTTTTAATCAAGGTATAAGCATTAAGTTAATTAAGTCAATGATTAAAAATTTTTAAATTTTTAATTAAAAATCATAATTGATACAATTAATCAAATTCGGAAGACTAATTCAGTTAAAACCAGTAAGGAAAGTCTAAAGTCGGGCGGGGCCGACTATATTATACCCTGCACCACTTTGTAGATCTAAATTTTCGATACCATATCACATCCGTCAAATGTGTTGGGGCTAGAGGTCTGCACAATTCCATTTGTAAATGCAGAGTACACGTGTACTTGCTACATGAGTACATCTATTTGAGAGAGTCGCAAAATTATTGGTACACATTTTGATGAACACCAAAAGCCACGAGTAACTTCTAGTTGCTACTCTGATGTATTCACTACCAACAAACACATATTCCTCTTTCTCTCTTATTGAAGTGTACTCAGAGTGATCACGTCGAGTATGTTGCGAGAACAAAACTTCATAGAGTACTCCATGTACCACGTGCAGTTTCAGAAATACAAAAATAATAGCTACTCTCCATAATATATGTTTTGGTTTGTTATAAAGAACGGCAAACGTTAAGGTAAGTGTGCGACATACATAAATATATGAAATATGTGACATACATACATATCTATGATTAATAATAATGGAAAGTTTTGCTTCGCACATAACTGAGAAATACTTGTGGTACCACGTGAAGTGAAGAGAATCCATGTTGTACTTTTTCTCAAGTACTTACATTTTTATTGTTCCTTTTTTTCGGAACACATATTGTTTCGGATAAGTACTTGGTGGTATTTGACAAGCAAGTGTTCTCTTCACTTCACTACTTGCGCTCTGAGAGAAAGACAGTGTATGTACTATATTCGACAGCGAATTGCATACATGTAGTGAAAAGTTATTCGATGCAGACCTCTAGTTGGGGCTATATATAAAGGTTTGTCCCAAATACATACATTTAAATATCACTCGATCTGGAAGAATTTGATAGACTTCTACAAAATCTACAGACTCAAAATTTAAGTCGGCTAATGCACTAGGGTGGAACACAATGTTAGTAAAAAAATATGGGAAACATTTAAATCTGAAGCAATTTTAAGGAAACTTTGCAAAAGTTTATTTATGATTTATCGCTCGATATATATATGTATTAGAAGTTTAGGAAAATTAGAGTCATTTTTACAACTTTGCGACTAGGCAGTGGCGATTTTACAAGGAAATTGTTGGTATTTTGACCATTTTTGTCGAAATCAGAAAAACATATATATGGGAGCTATATCTAAATCTGAACCGATTTCAACCAAATTTGGCACGCATAGTTACAATGCTAATCCTACTCCCTGTGCAATATTTCAACTAAATCGGAGTTAAAAATTGGCCTCTGTGGTCATATGAGTGTAAATCGGGCGAAAGCTATATATGGGAGATATATCTAAATCTGAACCGATTTCAACCAAATTTGGCACGCATAGCTACAATGCTAATTCTACTCCCTGTGCAAAATTTCAACTAAATCGTAGTTAAAAATTGGCCTCTGTGGTCATATGAGTGTAAATCGGGCGAAAGCTATATATGGGAGATATATCCAAATCTGAACCGATTTCAACCAAATTTGGCACGCATAGGTACAATGCTAATTCTACTCCCTGTGCAAAATTTCAACCAAATCGGAGTTAAAAATTGGCCTCTTTGGGCAAATGAGTGTAAATCGGGCGAAAGCTATATATGAGAGCTATATCTAAATCTGAACCGATTTGGCTGGTATTTTGCAAGTTTTTCGAGATCCATAAAATATTCGGATGTACGGAATTTGAGGAAGATCGGTTGATATACACGCCAATTATGACCAGATCGGTGAAAAATATATATGGCAGCTATATCTAAATCTGAACCGATTTTTTCCAAAATCAATAGGGATCGTCTTTGAGCCGAAACAGGACCCTATACCAAATCTTAGGACAATCGGACTAAAACTGCGAGCTGTACTTTGCACACAAAAATACATCAACAGACAGACAGACGGACAGACAGACGGACAGACAGACGGACATCGCTAAATCGACTCAGAATTTAATTCTAAGCCGATCCGTATACTAAAAGGTTGGTCTATGATTACTCCTTCTTGGCGTTACATACAAATGCACAAACTTATTATACCCTGTACCACAGTAGTGGTGAAGGGTATAAAGAGTGGTGGACTTTTTATACCCTTCATCACAGATCTTTATACCCTTTATCACAGATCTAGTGATAATTGACGTATTTTCTTAAAATTTCGGCCAGCCAAATATTTTGGGGCTTTCGTAAGATATGCAAAATATCAGCCAAATCGGTTCAGATTTAGATATAGCTCCCATATATATCTTTAGTCCGATTTGAACTTATATGGCCTCAGAAGCCAGAGTTTTGCCCAGATTTACATCAAATTTTGCACAATGAGTACATTTAATAGTATCATTAAGTGTACCAAATTTCGTTGAAATCGGTTCAGATTTAGATATAGCTCCCATAAGTTTGTGCATTTGTATGTAACGCCAAGAAGGAAAAGTCTGAGACCCATCGTTTAGTATACCGATCGTCTTAGAATTAAATTCTGAGTCGATTTAGCGATGTCCGTCTGTCTGTCCGTCCGTCTGTCTGCATATGTAATTTTGTGTGCAAAGTACAGCTCGCAGTTTAAGTCCGATCGTCCTCAAATTTGGCACAGAGTTTTACATTGGCTCAAAGACAATCGCTATTGATTTTGAAAAAAAGGGGTTATGATTTAGATATAGCTGTCATATATATTTATCACCGATGTTGTCATAATTGACGTATTTATCAACGTATTTTATCAAAATTTCGGGCAGCCAAATATTTTGGGGCTTTCATGAGATATGCAAAATATCAGCCAAATCGGTTCAGATTTAGATATAGCTCCCATATATATCATTCGTCCGATTTCGACTAATATGGCCTCAAAAGCCAGAGGTTTGCTTCAAATTTTCCACAAGGTGTACGTTTAATGGTATCGTTAAGCGTGCCAAATTTGGATCAAATCGGTTCAGATTTTGATATAGCTCCCATATATATGTTCCGTCCGATTTGCCCTTATATGGCTTCAAAAGCCAGAGTTTTGCCCTGAGTTGCTTCAAATTTGGCATAAGGAGTACGATTAATAGTATCGTTAAGTGTGCCAAATTTGGTTGAAATTGGTTCAGATTTAGATATAGCTCCCATATATGTATATCTTTCGCAGGATTATTATTCTAACTACGCATGTCAAATTTGGTCAAAATCGGTTTATATTTAGATATAGCTCCCATATATATGTACGCCAGAGTAGGGGAAATATGGTAGAATGTTTCATATTTTAGACCCATTTTCAATGGGAGTTTCCTCCAATTGATTCGATAGTTTCCACATAGAATACATTTAATATGCTATTTAAGTGTGTCATCTGGATCTAATATGGCCAAAATACAAACATTTTACACAAAATTCTGTGATGATTTCCCCATATCGTAGTCATATCCTACACACTGTAATGCCAAACTTTCCACAGAATGGTCGGATTTTCAATAAACCTCTGACTTGTGGAAATATCGCCCGAATTGCCCAAATAATATATCACAACCCACAATTGAGCACATATGTTGGCGATATTTAACCAATATCCTTGTAAAATCGCCACTGCTGAGTAGCAAAAATTAAAAAATATTACTCAAATTGTCCTATGTCTCGAATACATATGTATCGCCCGAAAAATCATAAATGCTATTTTGTACAATTGCATCAAAATTGATCTAGCTTTATATTTCCCATATTTATACCCTTCACCACTACTGTGGTACAGGGTATACTAAGTTTGTGCATTTGTATGTAATGCCAAGAAGGAAAAACCTGAGACCCATCGTTTAGTATACCGATCGTCTCAGAATTAAATTCTGAGTCGATTTAGTCTGTCTGTCCGTCCGTCTGTCTGTTCATGTATTTTTGTGCGCAAAGTACAAGTCGCGATTTAAGTCCGATCGTCCTCAAATTTGGCATAGGGTCGTTTTTTTGGGACAAAGGCAATCGCTATTGATTTTGGAAAAAATCGGTTCAGATATATCTAAAGCTGTCATATATATTTATACCCGATCTGGTTTTTTACTAACATTGTGTGTCATCCCAGGGCGTTACCCGATTTAAATTTTAATTCTAGAGTTTTTGTAAAAGTACAAAAAATTGTGTCCATTAAAAGTATTTGCATCTGGAAATGCAAAGCTTTTATAGCTCCCAGCAAATTTGAAGTAGTTGAGATGGTAACACAAATCTTTGTCTACATAGTGGTGAAGGGTATAATATAGTCGGCCCCGCCCGACTTCTTACTTGTTTTTGAATAAAAATTTATTTCAAACAATTAATGTTCATCAAACTAAAAATACAAAGTCAGATAAAGGTAAGTACTATGTTCGGTTTTCGAGTTGAAAATCAATTTATTTTCGCGATTAATTTTCCGGAAATAATCAAAATTATAAATGAAAACAAACATATTCCCATAATGTCTTGCCGAAGCTTAGAGGAACAAGAAACTGCGCATCAATTGCGTTAATTTATCTGCTTTATATTGAACTGTTTTAATAAAGTAACCGCGAAATTTTCAACTCGAAAATCGAATATAGTACTTACCTTAAGAAAGTAAAAAAAAAAAATAGTCACGTGTGTTTTATTATTCATCTATGGAGTAATTCTTACAGACTAAAAAAGCTATACTACAATATTTACAAATGGTATCTTATGCCTAAGTATTTAATAATAGTGTTATATTTCTTTTTATATTGTTACGAATTTGATAATTATAGATTTAAGTTTATTAAATTAGTTTCCGTTAATTTAAAATTTCAAATTGTAACGATAAAATTTCGTATGGACATTGCGACGCATGAGTTTGATTATAAGGAAGACATTGATGAATCAATACTCATCAATACCAGCAGTGTAGAAACTCCGTCTGTGGCTTCGAGTGTTGTGGATTACACATCAATGCTCAGTGTTTTGAGCAAAATTATGGAAGAAAACTAGAAAAATCATGTATGAGAATTCTAGAAAAATGGAAGAAAATTCTAGAAAATTGCTGAAAGAAAATGCCCTACAAATGGAAGCAAGTTCTAGAAAATTGGCATTTCTGAAGGCATTGAGAAACGCTCGGACCAAATAGAAAATCAAATTGTGGAATTGGATAAGAAAGTTCTTTCCGTGGATGAGAAAATTGTGGTTCATGATGAGAAGTTTCTACACATCGAGAAAAAAAATGTCAGAACTGGAAATTAAAGGTGGTAAAGGTGGTTGATGGCTCAACGTCATTTGATGTCTTCAAATTCCAATTCGAAATGGTTGCTTTTAGAAATTTGTGGAATGACGATGATAAAGCAATTGAACTTCTGTTGGCATTATAGGGCAATGCTGCTGATGTGATACAAAGCATTCCCTCTGCTTCCAGAAATAACTATAATAAAGTAATAGCTGCACTACAACGCAAGTACGGTGGAATGGAATTAAGAGGAAGAGTCCAGAAGTCAAATGAGACTCTACAAGACTTTGGAACAGAGGTTGAGCGGTTGGTTCTTTTGGCATACCCTGGAGAGAATCATCCTCTTATATATCTATCAAGATTGAGATTTTTGTAAATGTGCAACATATGCCGCACAAAAAGCTACATTCACAGAAACAATAACATTTGCACTTGTACAAGAGACTGCGAGAGTGCTGGCGCAGCCACAAATGCAGAGTGTATGTAAGGTGGAGACCGATTGTGAAGAATCGAAATCCGTGATTGAGTTGATAAAGTTGGCATACAAGTTATTGACCAAACCTTGACACGACGGCATTGCAATCTAGAAAGCACACACTACTCGAAAGCTGAACCAAAGGAGACAGTTGTAAATGTTTGGCGGAGTTCCATAAGGAGGTCATCTGGGAATAACCAAAATAGCGGAGAAAGTGAAGCAACGATTCTACTGGATGCCAGAAATCAATAGCTGAATGGGTGGCCAATTGCGAGAAGTGCATGAAGGCGAAAGGTCCAACAAGGAAAAGTCGAGGTCCTATGCAAGAGTATAGACCAGGAGCCCCGTTTGAAAGAATAGCAATGGACGTGGCAGGCCCTTTCCCAATAAGTGATTCTGGAAACCATTATGTCCTTGTGGTCATGGATTACTTCAGCAAATGCCCGGAGGTGTATGCAATTCCAAACCAAGAGGCAAAAACTATTGTGGATGTGGTCAACAAAAACTGGATATGTCGCTACGGTGTGCCGTCCGAGATTCACTCAGACCAGGAAAGAATTTGAATCGGCCATATTGAAAGAGATGTGTGAATCCTATGGCATCAAGAATACGAGGACTACGCCATTCATCCACAATCCGATGGCATGGTAGAAAGATTTAATCGTACTCTGGAGGAACATCTTCGAAAAGTGGTGGACAACGGCCAGAGGGACTGGGACGAGCATATACCAAAGTTTTTGCTGTCCTATAGATCTGCCAGTCATGATTCCACCTCTCGAACACCGGCCAATGTTCTATTCGGAACTAAGTTGAAGTTGCCTGGAGATCTGATATTCGGCGCTAAACCTAATGAGCTCTCCATGGAAGAAAACAGAAACGACATCCCAAACACTTTCGGTGAAGTTCACGAATCAGTGCGCAACAAAATAAAAATGGTCAGCAACAGAATGAAGGCGAGATACGATAGGTTAGGTTAGGTTAAAGTGGCAGCCCGATTAAGATTCAGGCTCACTTAGACTATTCAGTCCATTGTGATACCACATTAACTAAAAGTACCTATTACATATGGGCACTTCTAGTTTTAACCGCTGAACCTTCTTGATTATTTTTCTTTGTTGAACCAACCAGATTGTTCCAAAAACAGTAGCAGACTGCTTAAGTTAACGTTTTCCAGATCCGCCAGTAATCTGAAGCTATATGCTCCTAAAAGTTGCTTGCGCTTTACACAAAATGCAGGACACTCACACAAGAGGTGTTTAATTGATTCTTTTTCCTCCGCATCATGACAGCTCATACAATAGTCATTATACTTCGCGCCAATAGTTTTTGCAAAATCGCCTATCAGGCAGCGACCCGTTATAGCAGATATCAGGAGTGATATCTGACGTCTCGAGAACATTAGCATATCTAGTGTGCGGTTTAAGTTGAAATGGGGCCATATTTGCTTGGTGTCGTTACAACCCTTGCAATTCTCCCATCGAACATTTGCCATCATAACAGCCTTCTCACGTAGCATGAGCTTGCAGGTAGCTAGGGGCATACCAACAAATTCTAGTTCCCCTGGAATATGTAAGGTAGTCCCTAGCCTTGCCAACTCATCCGCTTCGCAGTTCCCCGGTATGTTCCTATGGCCAGGCACCCATATTAGGTGAATATTGTACTGCTCAGCCATCTCATTGAGAGATTTGCGGCAGTCGATGGCCGTTTTCGAGTTGAGGAACACAGAGTCCAAGGATTTTATTGCAGGTTGACTGTCTGAGTATATATTAATGCCCACATTTTTTGGAACATTACTTCTCAGCCAATTCGCCACCTCTCTTATTGCTAATATTTCAGCCTGAAAAACACTACAGTGATTAGGTAATCTTTTCGCTATTCGAAGTTCCAGATCATTAGAATATACTCCGAACCCCACTTGTCCATCCAATTTGGAGCCATCAGTGTAGAAATCTATATATTCTTTATTCCCCGGGGTCTGTGTGCACCACGCCTCACTGTTGGGGATTAGAGTCTCAAACTTCTTGTCGAAAAGTGGACTCGCCAAAGTGTAATCCACTACGTTAGGCACATCTGACATTATTTTGAGGACAGAACTGTGACCGTAACCTTTTTCCGACCACAGCGATAGTTCGCGCAACCGCACAGCCGTTGTTGCAGCTGACTGTTTGGCCAAAATGTCTAAAGGCAATAGATGCAGCACGACATTAAGGGAATTTGTTCCTGTCTTGCTGAATGCGCCTGAAATACACAAACACGCCATACGCTGAACTTTATCTAAACAAGTCGGTTTCTGAAGCGCCGGCCACCAGACTACAACACCATATAGCATTATAGGTCTAACCACTGCCGTGTATAGCCAATGCACAATTTTTGGTTTCAGTCCCCACTTTTTTCCTATTGCCTTTTTGCACGAGTACAAAGCTACAGTTGCCTTTCTCGCCCTTTCTTCAATATTAAGCTTAAAGTTCAGCTTCCTGTCCAAAATAACGCCAAGGTATTTTGCACATTCACCAAAGGGAATTTCAATACCCCCTAAGGAAATAGGCCTAACCGTGGGAGTTTTGCGATCGTTGCAGTACATGACTAATTCTGTCTTTGCAGGATTTACCCCAAGACCATTGTCTTTCGCCCATTTCTCAGTCATCCGGAGGGCCCTCTGAATAATATCTCTGATTGTGGATGGGAATTTTCCCCTGACTGCCAGAGCCACATCATCTGCGTATGCCACCACTTTTATCCTTTCTTTTTCTAGAGTAACCAGAAGGCTATTTATAGCAACATTCCAAAGAAGAGGTGATAGAACTCCTCCTTGGGGAGTGCCTCTGTTCACATACCTTTGTATGTTTGCTTGTCCTAGTGTGGCTGAAATACGTCTCTTCATTAGCAGTTCGTCTAACAGCCTGAGTATACATGGATCAACATTCAGAGTTGTCAGTCCATTTAATATCGAGCTCGGATGGACATTATTGAACGCCCCTTCGATGTCTAGAAACGCCACGATTGTGTATTCTTTGACAGATAGTGAGCTTTCAATAAAGCTGACTAGCTCATGTAGTGCGGTCTCAGTAGACCTGCCCTTCGAGTATGCATGCTGTCCTTTCGAGAACAACGTTGAATCGATGCTAGTTCTAAGATAAATATCTATCATCCTCTCCAGAGTCTTAAGTAGGAATGAGGATAAGCTGATTGGTCGGAAATCCTTCGCCCTCGAGTGAGAGGCTTTTCCCGCTTTAGGTATGAAAACGACTTTTGTTTCCCTCCACTTTCCTGGGATGTATGATAAGTTGATACATCCTTTATATATCACTGACAACCAGGGGATAATTTTGTCAATTACAGCTTGTAATTCCGCCGGAGTAATTCCATCAGGTCCGGGGGATTTGAATGGTCCAAAGCTATTTAGCGCCCATCTTATTCTAGTTTCCGATACAATTTCCTCGACAGGAAACGACCGCTGAGCAACTGTGGCACCGCCAGTACATGGTTCAACCGTCTGATTTCCAGGAAAATGTGTGTCCAATAGTACCTCCAGCGTCTCCTCACTGGACGTTGTCCAATTTCCCTCCGATGTTTTAATGAAACCTGGAGCGGAGTTGGTGGATGCTAGAACTTTCCGTAGTCTGGAAGCCTCGGACGTATTCTCAATACTGCTGCAATAGTCATTCCAAGAGTTATGCTGAGCCTTTCTCAGTTCTCGCTTGTATCCTCTCAGATTCCTCTTGTAAGCGTCCCAGTCCTCAGGGGCTCTGGTGGACTTTGCCTTGTTAAAGAGCTTCCTGCAGGATTTCCTCATATTACTTAATTCCGTAGACCACCATGGTGGTCGATGTTTCCCCCTTGGCTTTCCTCTAGGGCATGCAGCTTTCAGTGAGATGTTGAAGGCCTTAGTAATCCGCTCCACTGCGTGTTCGATATCTTGCACATTTCTCATATTTGTCTCTGTTATTTCCGGTATCATCATATTGAACGATTCCCTATACCTATTCCAGTCAGCTTTCCTAACATTTGGCGAAAATATGGTCTTGGTGATATGAACATCAAATTTGAAACTGATGTAGCGATGATCTGAGAAGCTGTGTTCACTTAAAACCTGCCACTCAGATATCATTTCATTCAGTTCTTGCGAGGCCAAGGTGATGTCCAAAACCTCTTGCCTGTTTTTAGTGACAAAGGTTGGGGCATCTCCCTTGTTGCAAACTACCAGATTAGTACGCAAAATAAACTCTATTAGCGACTCTCCCCTTGCATTAGTATCACTACTTCCCCAAATACTATGATGCGCATTCGCATCGCATCCCATAATGAGTTTCGTCTTTGTTTTCAGTGACTCCTCAACTAAGGTCTTAACGGCACATGGAGGCATCTCCCTGTCATGTCCCATATAGACCGAAGATACCCAATATTTGCATTTGGCTATTTCTAAATTGGCAACGACAGTGTCTGCATTGCACATTGAAGGAAGCAGAAACAAGTTAAGCTCGTTTTTAGCAATTATACAGGCTCGAATTACATCATTACCAGTATACTGCAATAGTTTGAACCCCGGAGTACTTAATTCACATATTTTGTTTCTATAAACATATGGTTCTTGAATAAGAACTATGTCTATGTCCCCTTTCATCAGGAGAACTTTTAAGGCAGCACATGCAGCCTTACAATGATGAAGATTTATCTGGAGGATCCGTAGGACCATCGAGATTTTCAACAACCGTCACATCAGCCGCTTCAATCGAGTCATCAAGAATGTCCTCTTCAGAGATATCGGTGACTCTCGCAATAACCATAGGTTCGACTTTGGTGAGTTCTGAGGCAATAGAAGCCTCCTCACGCATACGGTATCTATCCATGTCTTCAACTTTGGTATCTCCCTCGACTTCGCAAGAGGATCCGCTTACTTCTGATTCAGACAGGGGCTTGTCCATTTCTGAATCCTTTAGCTGATCGTTTTTATACACCTTCATTTGGATATAATGAAAGCCATAACATACACGGCCCTGGGACTTTGCCAGATGTGGCAAAGACTGAGTGTTCAATATAAACACTGCATGCCGTCTTGGTCCATCCACTTCATCCAAACGGCCAACCTTCCAATCAGCTGTTGGAAGATCTGGATTGCATCGTTTCAGTCTATTTAAAATAGATTCAGGGTCAGAAGGGTTTGCAGGTATCCAGGCATGTGCTCTAGGTCTAGCCGGTATGTCTTTCTTCTCGACTAACTCTAGAGCAGCTCCTTCCCAAACTTCACCAATTAGTATCAGAGCAGCTTTAAAACATTCTATAGACCTCTGGTCCTCAAATGCGACTAGCTTAAATCGTCCTTGATACCAACCAGCCTCTTGGTGTCGAGGATCTGGGCCGGGAAACTTTTCCAGCACCTGTGAGTAGACGACAGACAGAGCATTCTCAATTTCCCCCCATTTTTGCTTTGGAACCATACCGTCCAATGCTCCTTTATTAATGATAGCCATCACAAGGCTATCTTTAGCAACTGAGGCAAACGATCTTTGATCCCTTTTGGAGGATGGCAGCTCATCCGGCGATCGTTCCCTTTTTCCAGTCTCAAGAATTCCTTGAGCCCATTTTAAGGAATCGCTTTGTTTAGCCGACAGCGTGCTTGGGTCGACTGATCCTAACTTCTTTAGGATAAACAAAGCATTTCTGCGTTCCTTGAATCTCTTTCGTGAGGGATTACCTCCTTTTGATGTCGTTACCTTAGAAAAAGTTCGACTTGTCAGAGTGTCGCCACCTGTCGACCCGTCTACAGGTCGACTAATTGGGCCTAACTCTTGGTCATTGCCCAGATTTATAACCCCAGTCGATACCCGTCCACTGGGCCCTGAAGTTAGCAACCCAGTGGATGACTTGGAATTTCGCTGCATGGTGGCTTAATATCCCACCACACTTGAAATTCGTAGTAGGTACCTATTACGATGAGTTTATCCGCTATTGAAAAACACGTCCGTTCCGTTCGACGGTTGAATAGAGAAAACGATCGTTCTGTAAATACTGAGGGCTTCCAAGAAGAAGAATTGGTTCTGCTATTTAACCCGCAACGAAAGAAAGGATTGTGTCCTAAACTGCAAACACAGTGGGAAGGCCCATACGAAGTCATCAAGAAGATCAATGATAGGGCTGTTTTCTTTTTGCACTGGATGCAACATTTGTATGAGCTATCCAGAACATCGTTGCACTGGTGTTCTATCCAGAACATCTCATCAGTGCAAGTCGCGCCGATGTTGCCAGATTGTATTTTGATAAAGTGATGCTTCTTTGTTTCACAATAGCAATTTATTGTGACTAATTTATCGAAAAACATGAAATTCAAAGAGGTACAGTATCATAAATAATCGCAGCAGTAAATATTTATTACTAATTGGAGCATTTTATACAATAAAAATGCAAGATTTCACTTCTTTTCTGTGATTGTTTTTAAACAGCTGATGACAGTGTTGCATATTTTTTGAGATGTCCTGGATAAACGAGTACTCTGTTTTCTTTTAGTCCTTCACGGCTTAGCATATCCAGTGCAAAAAGAAAACAGCCCTGATGTTGTATACCGGATTCAGAAGGACGACAGCCCTAGACCAAAGATGAAAGTTGTACATCTGGAACGATTGGCTCCTTACGGAACAGGTTCTGTGCCTGTTCGGGACGAACAGGCTTAAGCGGGAGGCAGTGTTACGAATTTGATAATTATAGATTTAAGTTTATTTAAATTAGTTTCCGTTAATTTCAAATTTCAAATTGTAGCGATAAAATTTCCTTATCACTTGTTGGAATCATCTATTCATTTTCTGGTACTTTCCTAAATTTCTTTTATTTTCTTTTTGTTTGCTTATTTTCATATCGAAATGTTAGTTCTTACTCTCATAGTACACTGAAAAAACCCACCAGGAAGAAAAATGTCGGTTAATTTTAGAAAATTTTGAACATTTTTAGAAAATTTTAACTAAACAGTATAACAAACGCAGGCATCACGCCGATGTCATAAAAATAAGTAAATATTTTTCGACAAATTCAAGAAAATTTATTAGACATAATTAAGTTTTTTTCACTTGTTAAAGAAAATTGTGTAGTTTGAAGGAACAAATTGGAGTTCAAAATTGCAAGAATGTCTTTAGTGACATACGAAGTTCATGATGAACGCATTTGTAGTAAAATTTACAAATTTAAAGAAATATTGAACTATTTTTTGGAAGACACGAATTTAGTTAATCTTTATCCTTCATTTGTGTATATTTTTATCCTCGGTTTTAGTTAATTTAACTAACGTACACAAAAAATTATTAGAGTAGAGGAAACTTTCTCCAAACATAATAATTCCATGAACTAAACGAAAGTTAAATTGGCTTTAGTGAAATAGAGAGTTCACTTTTTTTGAGTGTATAACAACCCCTTTGCTTTGTTATTTTGCATTGCCATTTCATCTCATTGTCTATTGTCATTGTTATTGTTGTTGTAGTAGTGCGAGCATATATCTATGTGAGTATATATGTGTTTGGGAGCTACATATATATTAATGGACCGATTTCGACCAATTTTTGCATGGGTGTTTGAGGCCATATATTAACACCACATACCAAATTTCAACCGAATCGGTTGAATTTTGCTCTTCCACGAGGCTCCTGAGATCAAATTTGTGGATCGGTTTATATGGGGGCTATATATAATTATGGACCGATGTGGACCAATTTTTGCATGGTTGTTAGAGTCCATTCACCAACACCATATACCAAATTTCAGCCGGATCGGGTGAAATTTGTTTCTCTTAGAGGCTCCGAAAGCCAAATCGGGGGATTGGTTTATATGGGGGCTATATATAATTATGGACCGATGTGGACCAATTTTTGCATGGTTGTTAGATACCATATACCAACACCATATACCAAATTTCAGCCGGATAGGATGAAATTTTCTTCTCTTAGAGGGTCTGAAAGCCAAATATGGGGGTCCGTTTATATGGGGGCTATACGTAAAAGTGGACCGATATGGCCCATTTGCAATACCATCCGACCTACATCAATAACAACTACTTGTGCCAAGTTTCAAGTCGATAGCTTGTTTCGTTCGAAAGTTAGCGTGATTTCAACAGACGGACGGACGGACGGACATGCTCAGATCGACTCAGAATTTCACCTCGACCCAGAATATATATACTTTATGGGGTCTTAGAGCAATATTTCGATGTGTTACAAACGGAATGACAAAGTTAATATACCCCCATCCTATGGTGGAGGGTATAAAAAAGTCATGCATTTCTGAATTTTGTTGTTGTTTTTTCTTTCTTGAAATGTTTTCCTTTAGCTCTTTAAAAATGCAATGTCGAATTTCTGTTTCTAGAAGTTATACTTGGAGCATCATTTGTAAAAAAGGGATCAACTATAGTGCTTCATTTGGTTTAAATCGACTTCTGTACTATAAATGGAACTTGGATTTCAGCGTTAATGGATATACCGATATTTCTGTGTCGATGACAATATGTTAAGTATTACATGTGTTTGTTTACAAATTATACGGTCCGCTGATCAATTCTCCGTCTGGATGAAAGGTAAATTTAATACATTTTTAAATCGCATATTTGCTTCTAAAATGTTTGTTATGAGGAAGTGAGAAAGATATAAAGAAAGATGCAATTAGCCAGAAAATTCCAAAACATTTTTTTTTTTGGAGTTACAGACTAAATTGTTTTCACACCAATTCAATGCTTATCACAAAAACTCCCCCCCCCCCCCCAAGAGGCCCCCTACGCTTATGATTCTTGCTTGACGCGTGCTGAGTCCTGTTGGAATGATCTGCATTCTTTAGGACATTTTCCAAAAAAATATTCGGCATTTATTGGTCGATGAATACGAGCAGGGAGCTAACATCAGCCGTTATGGCAGTCCACTCCATTACTATCGAAGTCAATCAATCGAAATCCGATCAATTTGTTTCTTCACTAACTGTTCAATTTGGAATGGCTTCGTTCTCAGAGAAACCCAAATTCCATAACTAGCCACTTTTGCACATTTAAATGCTGGAGCGCTCTAACGATAGCCGCGTGGTTTTCCAGCCAAATATAAAGCAGGTTTGAAGTCTATAACGAATGACTTTATTTCTGAATGCAATACATCAAAATGCTTTTGTATGCTTGAAAACCATAAAATGAATGGACTGTCGCTAGAATAAATATTTGTTTCTTCTTTGTTACCATGTTTATTTAGAGAACGGAAGTTTGGCCGGTTGTGAATGTTTCATTTCAAACTTCCTTGCAACGAAAAGTAAAAGATTAACCTGGTCATTAGTCTAAATTTCGTTTGGGTGGAAAGAAATATTTTTTTGTGTGCACAAAGAGAAACTTATGTAACATGTTTCCCACAACCATGTTTTTTCTCCGAGAATTATTAGTGTAACATTATGCTCTTGAAACAAATTTGGCTACCCTGGTAAAGCTATACCTATATGAGAATTGAGCAAAATATGCTGCGATTAACTCCCTGCCAAATAAAATGAAACGATAACGAGGCGTTGTATACTTTGCGCATAATAACACTAGGCTTATCTTCAGATAATAATAATGTTTATTAATTTTAAAATAAGTCATTTCGTTCATTATGCTAACCATTATAACAAACAAATATGATTATTGTTAACGCAACGACGACGGAACGACTTGATTTTGGGCGATCCATGAGATGAAAGAAGAAACCTGGACATAGACAGAGGGTGAATTGGATTGACCGCAAGGTAATTTGCCCCAAGACACAATTCCAATCAGGACATTGACATTATTTACTTGTTGTACTAATGGGCCACCGGAATCTGAAGTACAAATGCCAACACCGCCTGTTAAGGGACCAGTACAGAGGTTTGTTGTATGAACGTCGGTACCGAGAGCACTTTCACAGGTATCCAAGGATATTATGGGGACTGTTGCAACTTGCAGCACTGTAGGATATGAGGCAGTAGTCGTTGTTGAAACACTACCCCAGCCATAGAGATTAGCATTGCCAGTGGGTACGACACCACTTGAGGGCAAAGTGATAGCTGCTACAGCGTCTGACCATTGAAAGACAGTTTTGGTGTAGACTAAGCCAATGTCGTAAGGTGATGTTCCTCCCAGATATAGATCGTTTACGACAAAATAGTCAATGGAACGTGTCTGAGTGGTTCCTACATTATTATTGGTTCCTACATTATTGCTTCCAGCCACCAGGGTAGTACTCATTGCCTGAGTTGAGGAGCTAAGACAATGGGCTGCAGTAAGGATCCAATTTGCATTCAATATGCTTCCAGCACAGTAATGAACGCCATTTTGTTGGAATGACACTATGTATGGAGCACTGTTGACAGCAGCATCGGTACCACCAACAACCCGACCTCTAGGCTTGGTTTCACTTTTTTGCGATATAGTATGGGACAACTGGGTAAATGCCAAAAGAAGCAAAATTCCAAGGTATAATGATTGGCGCACATTAGCCATTGTTAGAGAAAATAAACTGACTAAATAGCCTTACATTTTATCGCTTTATTATTGGCACAAGAAATATTTGCGAAAAGTTTTCTGTAAGGCGTAATCAGATAGCAATATGCATAGCATACCAACTAGATAATACCCTACAATCATATCTCAAAATAACAAATATGAAATTTTGGAAATATGTAGACGTCAACGTTTGTCAAATAAAAACAAGTCACCAACAACAACTACCAACGTTGACCATTTGCTTTTCGCTGTAAGAACATTTGTTTGGAAGGAAAACACTTTTGGTGATAAACGTTGTTTGTTTTACAGGATGTGAAAACAAATTCAGAAAGATTTAGTCGGTTCTTTTTTTCAAATGATGTACCAAATACAATTGAAAACGGAAATAATATAATTTTACACACACATGTGGACAGAAAAATAGGTGTAAGTATTTTTTTAAACGAATTGAATATTTTGGATTAATTTATAAAGTAAACATATTTCGTGTATAGGTGAGTACTATGTTCGGGTTTTTCACCAAAACACTAAACTAAAAGTACAAAAATATGTATGAAGACGATTATATTTTGATCGAGTCTTACCAAATAATGGAAGGAAAAGATCCAAGGAATTGATTGCAAATAATTTTATATTTCTATATTAATTAATTAAAAAAGTAACCGTGAAAATAACTGGTTTTCAGCTTGAAAACTGAACATAGTACTCAGCTTATTTGAAAATTAGTTTAGAATTCAGATAGAACTAAATAATAACTTAAAATAAAGTAAATTCAACAAATTCGTCGAATTTTATGTGGACAGTAAAATATGTGTATATGAAAAAACATGAAAATAATATAAGAATTTGTTCATGAAAGTTATTGTTTGTAATAGTCAGCAAACCAGGTCGTTAATATCCTGTATATTCACCGAGATTTTTAAGGACAGCTTCAATTCTCTTAAGCATGGATGAAATTAACTTACGGCAAATCTCTATCAGTATATTATACCATACTTTTTGAATATTTTCCCACAATTGTTGTTTGTAGCTGCAGGGAAGCTTAGAGAGTTGTGTCTTGAGTTCGCCCCCAAAAGTTTTCAATGGGATTGAGGTCGGTAGACTGACTTGGCCACTCAACAACGTTCGAATTATGATCCCGAAACCATTCACTCACCAACTTTAATGAGTGTTTCGAGTCATTATCCTGCTAAAATCTCCAAACAAGTGGCATAACAGGTTGGCTGATAAGTCCCCGGTCTGACACATAGATGGCGTCGCTAGTATTAAATGCATATTATTTTTGTATAGTACCAACCTTCAAATGATTCGTGTCAAAATTTGACATCTGTAAGTCAATTAGTTTGTGAGATAGAGCGTCTTTTGTGAAGCAAATTTTGTTATTGTGAAAAAAAGGAAAAAAGGAATTTCGTGTTTTGATAAAATACTGTTTTCTGAAGAGAAAAAATACGGTGGAAGCAAAAATTTGGCTTGATAATGAGTTTCCGGACTCTGTCCCAGGGAAATCAACAATAATTGATTGGTATGCAAAATTCAAGCGTGGTGAAATGAGCACGGAGGACGGTGAACGCAGTGGACGCCCGAAAAATCTGATTTTGAATGACCGTAAAATGAAGTTGATCGAGATAGCAGAGGTCTTAAAGATATCAAAGGAACATGTTGGTCATATCATTCATCAATATATGGATATGCAGAAGCTCTGTGCAAAATGGGTGCCGCGCGAGCTCACATTTGACCAAAAGCAACAACGTGTTGATGATTCTGAGCGGTGTTTGCAGCTGTTAACTCGTAATACACCCGAGTTTTTCCGTCGATATGTGACAATGGATGAAACATGGCTCCATCACTACACTCCTGAGTCCAATCGACAGTCGGCTGAGTGGACAGCGACCGATGAACCGCTGTCCAAGACAACGCACCGTGCCATAAGTCATTGAGAACGATGGCAAAAATTCATGAATTGGGCTTAGAATTGCTTCCCCACCCACCGTATTCACCAGATCTGGCCCCAGCGACTTTTTCTTTTTCTCAGACCTCAATGAAGAGGTGATCGCCGAAACTGAGGCCTATTTTGAGGCAAAACCGAAGGAGTACTACCAAAATGGTATCAAAAAATTGGAAGGTCGTTATAATCGTTGTATCGCTCTTATAGGGAACTATGTTGAATAATAAAAACGAATTTTGACAACAAAAAAATGTGTTTTTCTTTGTTAGACCGGGGACTTATCAGCCAACCTGTTGTTGTCCTCAACATATGGTATATACTGAATAACTGATAATAGTTACGTCTTTAATTAAAAAATCAATTGATACAATAATTTTTTTAATCAAACTAGGAACATAATGTTAGATAAGAAAATGAGTCAAAATATTTTCATGTTGCAATTAACAAATTAATTTAATAATTTAATTTAAAAACTGACTGAACTCTCCCATCAACACCAATTAAATTTTTGATGGAATCGATTAAAAAATTAATTGTTTTTTTTTGCAATCAAGTTTAATTGAATCAATAATTGAAATTTTCAAATCATATCATTTGATTTTATAATCAATTATTTTCCTATGCCCAATTAACACTGTGATTGATAAATTTATATTAAAAAATTAATTGGATCAAGTAATTTCGTGATTGAATCAGATTTTTTTTGTGTGTAGCACTATATTTAATTTTTACCATAAAACCAAGGTGTGCCATACTTCCATTCCTTTTTATGAAAAGAACAGCGCTTGATATAAACGAAATCGTCGTTGGTTTTGATGGGATACGGAGCATTGCAAAAAATCTAGTTATTGTGAAAAAAAAATTGTGTCCGTATTATTTCGAAAAATACAACTAAAATATATTAATAATTTTTGGTTTTAAATTAATGAGTAAATTTTTCGGTTTTTATTTGGAAGTTGAAAATCAATAACAAAACTCTATGAGTCTATCAATATGCGTGATTATAAATAAACTACACACCAACATGATATAAAGAAAACTCTAGCAGAATAACAACCACGGTTGCTAGAATTCTACCAACAATGGTAGATTTTTTACTGTTTGGTATATTGGTAGAATTCTTGATGATTTGGTAATTTTTGCAAAGTATTCATCTCCAACTAAGGTACTTCACAAATTTTCTATAGAAGTAAAATTTTATAAAACTTTCTATGGAAATAAAGTTTTGATAACATTTTCTATGCAAAAAAAAATTGGCAAAATATTCTATATATAAAATTTTGACAAAATTTTCTATAAAAATAAAATTTTGACAACATGTTCTATAGGACATGAAATATTGACAAAATTTTCTATAGGACATAAAATTTTGACAAAATTTTTCTATAGAACATAAAATTTTGACAAAATTTTTCTAAAGGACATACAATTTTAACAAAATTTTCTATAGGACATAAAATTTTAACAACATTTTTTATAGGACATAAAATGTTGACAAAATTTTCTATAGGACATACAATTTTGCCAAAAATTTCTATAGAAATAAAATTTTGGCAAAATTTTCTTTGGAAACAAAATTTCGGAAAAATATTCTATGGAAATAAAATTTTGACAAAAGTTTCTGTTCGTTTTGTTTTGTTATTGTTGGTTTTTTCCTTTAATCATTGTTGTTGTTTTTGATTTCAGCTTAAAACCATACATTGACTAAACTACTAGTGTAGCTTAACCAACGCTCAAAATAAACCCAGCCAACTGCACTCAAATCGATGATTTGACGGTGGCAAAGGAAAAGAGATATGTTTGTACGAATTTATTTCGGCAAAAGCCGGCTATCATGTAAAACCTTTTTTCGGAAGGTTCACTAAACCCAAAAGAGAACCACACTTGTCTCTTTTGGGTTTAGTGAACTGCCTGAATTTATTCTGATAATTGGTTGATAGTTTTGCTGCAAGTAGAGGATGCTGATGAGGAATGTGGTAATTCCGAAACTTGCGTCCATCCAACCATCTTGCAGTCTATAGGGCTTTGCCCAAATAAATTTTACAAACATTCTTTCATCCGGAAAAATTACCCCTTCTTTAAATTAAAATGAACTCATTGTGAAGAAAGTTGAACTTCGTATAGCGCCAAAAACGTTTTTATTTGTTTGAACGATATGATTTTCGTAGAAATTAGGTAGAATGCATTCCATATATTAGCTAACATTTTCCTATATTTATGTTATGTACCAATATACTACAGAATGAAAAAATTTAACTGAATTGAATTCATATATGGAATGATTTTATTGAACTTTTTTCATTCATTTCGACAAATCTTACTTCAAATTTAGAACTGCTTATCTTTATTTTTAAATACAATTTTATGTATTTATATAAGCAATGTTTTCTTCAATAAAAGACATGTTTTATTAATATATTAAATATATTTATTAAGAATCAACAGCATCGACTGGCCTTGAAATATTAAAACACATTTTTTTTTCTTCTTCTAGTGCCTTTCACTTTGAATAAGTTTCTGCCTAGCAATTTTGTCCACCTTTTACAATTTCAATACCTACAAATATAAACAAAAAAACCCCTAAACCAATTTTAAACAAAAAAATCCTTAACCAATTTTTTCACAAAAGGTTAGCGTCACTGAATATTACCTGATAATTGAAGATTCCAAAATGAAGTCGAATGAAGGGGTTGTTATTCTCCTGGTGATTTCTTTTTTATAAACCAATTTAAAAAAAAAAACGAAAAATTTTCTCACTATTTTAAAATAACAAATATTTTAGATATTTTTTATTATATTATTTTACTATATTATTTTTTTAACAATCCCTCCGTATACCATAACAACGCGATTCCAACTAAAAAAACAACCCACGCGCAAGCATATCGATTACATCGATGACAGGTATCGATTACACGTAGATAAAAGAAATGTAGGAAATTTTCCTATATTCTAACAAGTGTTTTTCCTTAAGTTTTGAAAGGATTGAATACTTCTTAGTACGAATGAACTAAAATATTTTTCTATGCTAAGTGTTATTCGTATGTATGATAAACTTTCTATAATAAAGGAAGTCAGAATTATCATTTTATAAGAAATTTTACTAAATTTGAGGAAACGTGGTTTTTGTTCGGTTTTTGTTTATTTTTACGAATGCTTTGTTATCAGTGAATAAAATTTTCTAGTTCAGTAGTAAATTCTTATACCCAGCGAAGAAAACAGTATTAGTAAAATTCCATGCCTTATTCTAGTTAATGAACTATTCCTAACTGCTTTCAGTTTAGGATTTTTTTACTGAAACAATTAAATTTTATTATTTCACACAAAAATTTTACTGAATGGAAATAAAATGGCTAAACTAAATTGATGAACATTTTTACCTTTAGTTTCGAAGACACTTTTTCTGGGTGTATATAGAAATAAAATTTTGACAAACATTTTTATAGAAATAAAATTTTGACAAAATTTTCTATAGGACATACAATTTTGACAAAATTTTCTATAGGTCATAAAATTTTGACAAAATTTCAACAGTGCGAGCCACCGTGGTGCAATAGTTAGCATGCCCGCCTTGCATACACAAGGTCGTGCGTTCGATTCCTGCTTCGACCGAACACCAAAAAGTTTTTCAGTGGTGGATTATCCCACTTCAGTAATGCTGGGGACATTTCTGAGGTTTCAAACATCTCTAAGTGGTTTCACTGCAATGTGGAACGCCGTTCGGACTCGGCTATAAAAAGGAGGTCCCTTGTCATTCAGCTAAACATGGAATCGGGCAGCACTCAGTGATAAGAGAGAAGTTCACCAATGTGGTATCACAATGGACTGAATAGTCTAAGTGAGCCTGATACATCGGGCTGCCACCTAACCTAACCTAGCTAACCTAACAGTGATAAACCCATTAGTTGGTCTTCATTTTGGAATCTTTTATTACATGGTACATAAATGTAGGAACATGTTAAATAGAATATAGTATGAATTCTTCCTAATTTTTACGAAAATCGCATAGTTCAAACAAATAAAAATGTCTTTGGCACTATACGAAGTTCAACTTTCTTCAAAATTAATTCATCTTAACTTATTCTGAGTAAAGGCAGATATTACCAAGATGGGTAATATTTGCGGCGTAAAGCCATTCTTTCGCGCTTCATATAAATGAAACCGACTACGATTTTACAACGATGAGGTTTATATTTAAAAAAAAAAAATTTTTTAACAAACAAATTTTTGTATTGAAAAAAGTTTGAACTTCTCGAAAAGATACACAAATCTGTAACAAAAGAACAGTGTTTTTTTAACTGTATTTGTATTTTTTATATCAAAATCAATGACCGTAAGTTCAATGCAAGCTTAATCAGAAGGAAATCATCGTTCAATATTAAGATTGAACTACAGCACAATTTACATGGGCATGATTTGGTACAAATGACTTTTTCTTTACTTTTAGTTCATTTCGCAAATGTTTGTTATAAGCATAGAAGGTTATTACATTTTCCTTGTATTACCAACGCATTGTGTAAATCTAAGACAACATATTTCTATGTTTGCATCCTGTAACTGGAAGATTTTTCTTTTTTAAGGAACAAAATTTTAGACAAACGGATTTTTGTTTTGGTGCTAAAAACATTTATTAGAAGGCACATAAAAAGGTAAGGGACAATATTTGCAATAAAATCAGACTTATTTGCTTTTAAAGAAAATACTTTAAAACAAGGGGGACTTTCGTTTGACTAAAAGTTCATTCCGTAGGAAAGTATTTTTTCTTTGGGTGTACTTTATTTTTTTCATTGCGAAATTTTCCATCGCAATCAGCTATCATCTATTTTGCTTTTGATTGCTTTCAAATTTTGGCAGACATTTTTTGTAGTGTCCACTAAAAATATCTTTCGAGTCTCAAGACCATGGAAATGAAATTTGAATAAATATCATTCAGGGTGTAAATTCAATACTACTTTATATAGGGCAATAAAGGAAATACGTTACAGATAAGACAATAAACAAATTGCGTTTTTATTATTATTTGATTAAGAGGAAGAGTTATTTTAATTAAAATATACAATCTTTACTACAGCTATCTATTTCTTGCGTAGAACATCTGCTTTTTATACAGCTGTGTAATCAAAAAAATGTAAATTATTTTATTCAAGCCAGCTGAATTCTTGAGTCTGAATAAAAATTTACGTTATTATTTGAAAATTTATTTCCATATATTTATTATTTGACTACACGAACTAAATAAAGTACCAGGATAGAAAAAAAGAAAAATAAATCAAACCCCCAGGAAATATTATTTCATGATGTCCCGCGTAATTATTGGGGAATCCAATCAGATATAATTAGATCTCAAAATTGACTCCTTTAGAGATAAACTGATATGATGAGATAGAATTAGATATAATTATATAAAATTCCTTATATGACCAGTTATAACATCAGATCAAACTATATATAGGAATAGATATAATTATATCTAAAGCATTAGATCTAGGCCAATATTGAGATCTGATCAAATCTAATTCCATAATAATTAGCATTAGCGTAGCTAGACAATTTCCCTAGGGGGGGGGGGGCTATAACCCCCCTAGCTAAAAATTAATAGACTGAACTTATAGGTTAAATTAATGTTTCGTTTTATAAAAATAAATAAAAAAAATAAGACATCAACATAAGTAGACAATTCATTTTTAATAAAGCAACTAAAAGTAGTTTCACATTTTTTCGCAGCAAAAGAATTGTTTTTTTTTTTCAAATAATTTAAAAAGAATTAATAAAATGGAACAATTTATTCAAATTTTGCCGGAAAAATGCTAAATCCATTCTAGAGAAATCGATAATTTTTGAAAATATCCCAGGGCAAACGTTTCAGACAAGCATTGGAATGAATTAAAAATTATTTATTTGGGAAAATATAAAAAAACACTGAATTGGGATCACAACTTAAGATGTGACGCAAATTCAGTGCAACTGCTGTTGAAATGGTGGACATCCGCACTATGACAAGTTGAAATTACAGTCATCGCTTCTCCGCCAATTTTGCACCACTCCCAGGCCCAAAAAGAACTTTTTCACTAATTTTTTGGCGAAGTTTTTTGCAGCATTATTAATATTGTTACGAATTTGATATTTCTGGATTTAAGTTTATTCAAATTAGTTTCCGTTAATTTAAAATTTCAAATTGTAACGGTCAAATTACGTCATCACTTGTCAAAACCATTTCTTTATTTTCTAGTACTTTCCTAAACATCTTTTGTGTTCTTAGTTTCCCAATCGTTCATTGTAAAGTAACCCCTTTTTGTTTTGTTATCTGATAATCATCTATGCCTGTGCGACATCTGCCATAGAGTAGAATGTTCCAGTTGATTGTAGCCAAGACAATGAGCATAGGCCGATAAATATGTGCGATGTCGCCCGTGCGACATCTACCATGTAGTAGATTAATCTAGAAGGTTGTAAGCCAGTTAGCGAGAACATTCGAAATCGTCATATCTCGGTATATAAACCCCTAGCGGAGAGAGCCGTCAAGTCAGTCGTAAGCTAAAGTTTATACAGTACACATCGTAGAGCAAATAAATGAAACCAATCAATTAAACAAATAAAATGTAGATTGTCGTTATTTGAAAAGAATTGTGTTTAATTATCGGGTAATTAAATACGCCTCAATATAAAAACGTAACAATATATTATTATTATATTAATATATTTTTAATTAAATTGACTAACAATCGAACTAAACAAAATAATAAAGGAGCCTTAGTTATTATACTAAACATAAATATAGGAACTTAAATCATAAGTTCAACCACAGCTTTATTTCATAAATATCAGACTTCAAGCATTCACTTATAATAAAGAAACTATCTTACAATTTAGAAGACAATATTAAGAAATAAAACTATATTTTGCCATCGGCAACTGCTACCAAAACCCAAGTAATTCGATTGTGCATGAAAGTCTTCAGCGCAACTTTGTGTATTTGCTTTTTAATTTTATATAAAAACAAGGGAAAATCGTTAGTAGGTTTTCAAATTCTGGGGGGAGAGCTAAAATTTTTCTGGGGAGGGGGCTTAGACCCCTACGCTTATGGTAATTACTACGCTTATGGTAATTAGATATGGCTAGATCTTACCATTTTTCGGATTTACTCATATCTAATAATACCAAATTAGATCTCCCAATTTTTACTCGTGGGGAGGATTTGTCTACGAAAGCTTCTGTCCAAACTAAGGCTGTCATTCGGGTTAAACCCATCCCGAAGTCCCGGGAATTTCGGGATTTTAGGATTCAGTCTTCATTCAGTGCTAACGGTCATTAGATTTCATACCCGACGAATTGAGTTAATAAACATTTATGGTACACCTATAACCGGCATTTCATCAAAAATACGATCAGTTATACTTCTACAGTGAGTTCATATGAAATGGAATTCGTGCCACATAAAAAAGCAACGATAAATGGTCCGTTGGCAATATGAAAAGATCGCTTTAATCTGTTCAAAATTAGCATGCCTTTATATTTTTCCGGAAAAAATCCCTTGATTTTATATTTTGAAATCCCGGGATTTATAAAAATCGTTCCCGAATGGCAGCCGTAGTCCAAGCAGCCAAAGTTTACTGGTGATTTGAAGAGGGTAGATGGTATATGGACCGAATCCCCGGAAGAAACGATAGATCTGCTACTGGGAACACACTTTCCCGAGTGTGAGTTTAACAAGGCACCGGACCTATGTGATTTCACATAGAACGCATTGTCGGGGCAAGCACATCCTTTATTTTGTCCATTACATAGTTGAATGCTTCCTTCGACAATCTGAAGTTTTTAATAAAATTAACAACACACTCATTCAGGCGGTTAAATAAACAAACATATTTATTAACTTTTATCCGAAAGCGATGATATATTTATGCCATCTCCCAATATTCTCCTTTCGGCACGTTAATTGTTTCTTTTTGTTTTTGTTTATCATTTTTTGACAATCCCTGAAAATGCTTCCAAATTATACCTTTTTTATTATTCGTAAGTGGCACCATTTTACGTTATAAGCTGGCTACACTTGTGAATACTTGGTGAATTCGATAGTATTACATAGTACGAAAGATAATTCCAATCGAAAACAATTCTCGAATAAAATTAATTATCGAAACGAATTACATAGTAACCCCCTGATCATATTTTGTTATATTTCCACAAAGTATATATAAGACAGACGCCCCAATACATTGCACAATTGTTCACATTCTGCAGGTAAGTTCGAAACCCACAAATATTTGTACCCAGGCTAACGACTACATTACTCAACTTTAAAAGCACTTCCAAAAATGTCCTCCCAAAGATGTTATATTTTTTAACTACACAGGAAGTTCTTTTAATTCAATTTTTTTTATAACTCGCTGTTTTCAAATTTTTAATGGGTAACTTTAATTTGTTTTGCCTCAAATAGGTTAAAAACAGAATGAAAATCAATAAAATGGTACAAATTATTTAAATCTTTCGAAAAAACAGAAGGGATTTTCTATAAAAAATTTTTCCAATTAAAACTATGATTCATACCATCATTATCGTGATTGAACACATTTCAATCATTTAATTCCGTCATTGTACCAGAAAGTACTTTCTGTGTTTAAGTGTGACACCTCACGAAAGCGATACATAATTGTACCAGAACAGGTACGAATATTGGTATATACTAGTATATACTAGTTTTTGTTCTTGCATTTTTACGAATGTAAAAGGTCGCATGGTAATTGGTGTATTACTCACTACTAGATGTGTGCGCGTGACTGAAATTTCATTCATACTCACGCACATTCACGAAGCAAAATGTTTATTCACGCACGATACGTGTAGTAGCCAATCCCACTCACGCACACTCACGAAATGAAACCCAGTACTCACGCACGAACTACTTTTAAAGACTCACGCTCACGCACGATTCACGACAAATTCTCACGACATTTTCTAAACGGAAATCAGCAAAGGTAACAAAATTCAAAAATAGAATATAGTTCGAGAGCTAAATTAATTTCAGTTAACATACGAGTATGAATTAAATTTTTAGTTTTTTCGTGAGCGTGGTTTTGCAGAAATTATTCACGCACATTCACGAACCGATTTTATTTCTCACGCACGCTCACGCACGACATATTTATTTTAGTCCCATTCACGAGAAATGCTTTGGACTTTGTTCACGACTCACGTGATTCACGCGTGAATCACGAGAAAGCTAAAGCTATATGCCCCTAAAATTTGCTTACGCCTTACACAAAATGCAGGACACTCACACAAGAGGTGTTTAATTGATTCCTTTTCCTCCGCATCATGACCCGCTCATACAATATTATATTATATTATACTTCGCACCAATAGTTTTTGCAAATTCGCCTATCAGGCAGCGACCCGTTATAGCAGATATCAGAAGTGATATCTGACGTCTTGATAACACTAGCATATCTAGTGTGCGGTTCAAGTTTAAATGGGGCCATATTTGCTTGGTGTCGTTACAACCCTTTCAATTCTCCCATCGAACATTGCTTGCAGGTTGCCAGAGACATACCAACCGTAGAACCATCCAAATTTTCAACCACCGTCACATCAGCCGCTTCAATTGAGTCATCAAGGGCTTCTTCACAGATCTCGTTGACTCTCGCAACAATCCGCGTTTCAGATTTGGTGATGTTTGAGCCTGTAGGAACTTCCCGCATACGATGTTCGTCAATGTATGCAGTTTTTATGTCTCCTTCGGCTTCGCAAGATTTTTTCACTTCTGACTCTACCGGAGGCTTGTCCGTTTCGGAATCCTTTGGCTGATCGCTTTTGTATTCCTTCATATGGATATCATGAAAGCCATAACTTACATGTCCTTGGGTCTGGGCTATATGTGGCAGCGACTCAATGTTCAATATAAACACCGCATGTCGTGTTGGTCCATCCACCTCATCCAAACGACTAATCTTCCAATCGGCGGTTGGGTTACATTTCTTTAGTATCGACTCAGGCTCAGGAGGATTTGCAAGTATCCATGCATGTGCTCTAGGTTTAGCCGGTATGTCTTTTTTATCGACTAACTCCAAAGCGGCTCCTTCCGAAACGTCACCAATTAGCATCAAAGCAGCTTAAAAGCAATCCGTAGACCTCTGGTCCGCAAATGCTATTAGCTTATATCGCCCTTGATACCATCCAGCATCTTGCCGTCGAGGACTTGGTCCGGGAAACTTTTTTCGCACCTCCGAGTAGACGCCAGACATCGGGTTCTCAATTTCCCCCCATTTTTGCTTTGGAACCATACCGTCCAATGCTCCTTTATTAATGATAGCTATCACAAGGCTGTCTTTTGCAACTGAGGCAAACTATCTTTGATCCCGTTTAGAGGATGGCAGTTCATCCGGTGATCGTTCTCTTTTTCCAGCTTCAAGAATTCCTTGAGCCCATTTTAAGGAATCGCTTTGCTTAGCCGACAACGTGCTTGGGTCGACAGATCCTAATTTCTTTAGGATAAACAAAGCATTTTTGCGTTCGTTGAATCTCTTTCGTGAGGGATTACCTCCTTTTGATGTCGTTACCTTAGAAAAGGTTCGACTTGCCAAATTGTCGCCACCTGTCGACCCGTCTACTGGTTGACTAATTGGGCCTGACTCTTGGTCACTGCCCAAATTCATAACTTCTGTCGATACCCGTCCACTGGGCCTTGAAGTTAGCAATCCAGTGGATGACTTTGAATTTCGCTGCATGGTGGTTTGATTTTCCACCACACGTGAAATTTGTAATAAGTACTTATTACGATGAAATAATCCGCTATTAAAAAAAACACGTCCGTTCAGTTCGACGGTTGAATAAAAATTCCACCCATCATTAATGAACCGAATTCCCCACCAACTACCGATCAGCTGGAAACCAACCAACAATCGAACAAATGCAACCGGAACAGTTCGTCAACTCCCAATCAGCTACGAATACACAAGTTCCCGAACACTACGATAAAATACAAATCAGTTTCCCCATCATGTATACACCAAAGTTCCTTCCCAACATATGTAAATTAACAAAGCAGTTTTCAATAATCCACAAACTGAAGTTTCCATCTGTTGAAGCTACTCTTGTATGTTATGTTATGTTTAACATAGTAGTTTTTATATATTATATATATTTCAATGAAAAACTTTCTAAAATTATTATTCCCAATAAAACATTAACTACAAAAGGTTATATGCCCAGCAAGCTCTGAAAAATAAAAAGAATATAGATATCAAGAAAAATTTTTGAAAAAAAGGAAAAATGGATTTGCCAAAGCACATAAAGCAGTTGCAAAATGAATCGGATTAACAGTTTGGAAGAGGAAAATGCGCGATTTATTGGACTATCACGAGGGTGCCCTAAATGTTATAGATGGAAAATTGAAGAAGCCAACTGCAGTTGCGGAAAATTCATCAGCAGAACAAAGGAAGCAGTATAGAGATGAACTAGATTTATACAGGAAGGCAAATAGCTACGCAAAATCCATGATAGCGAGCGCAGTAAGTGACAATGTTTACCAAAAAATAATGGACAAAGAAACTGCGGCCGAGGCATGGGAATCATTAAAAGTTCAATTTGAAGCAAGATCAAATGACCAGCTTTTCAAAATTTGCATTGATTTTTTCTCATATGCCTGGAATACAGAACACCCAGAAAAAAGTGACCCCTTCTTTAAGTTAAAATGAACTCATTGTGAAGAAAGTTGAACTTCGTATAGCGCCAAAGACATTTTTATTTGTTTGAACGATGTGATTTTCGTAGAAATTAGGAATAATGCATTCCATATATTAGTTAACATTTTCCTATATTTATATACCACTATACTACAGAATGAAAAAATTTAACTAATTTGAATTCATATATGGAATGATTTTATTGAAATTTTTTCATTCATTTCGACAAATCTTACACATTTGTGGTAAAACTTTTATTTCATAATTAGAACTGCTTACCTTCGTTCTTAAATACAATTTTATTTATTTCTATAAGCAATTTTATCTTCAATAAAAGACATGTTTTGTTAATATATTGAATATATTTATTAAGAATCAACAGCATCGAATCTCTTTGAAATATTAATTTATTATTCCACTATTTCCAATTTCCGTGTGATATTATCAACTGTAAAACGCACTTTTTCTTCTTCTTGTACTTTTCACTTTTAATAAGTTGCTGCCTAACGATTTTGTCCTCCTTTTACAATTTCAATACCTACAAATATAAAAAATCATAAAACATTTTTGTTGCAAAAGGTTAGCGTCACTGAATATTACCTGATAATTGAAGATTCCAAAATGAAGACAAATGAAAGGGTTGTTATTCTGCTGGTGTTTTCTTTCTTTATACACTATCACGAACATTGATAGATTTATTAAAAAAAACGACAATTTTTCTCACTAATTTAAAATAACAAATATTTTATATATTTTATTTGTTATTTATTATATTATTTTACCATATTATTTTTTAACAATCCGTATACCAAAACAACGCGATTCCAACTAAAAAAACAACAGACGCGCAAATATATCGATTACACCCACGCGCAAACACATCGATTACGATGACAGGTATCGATTACAGGTAGACAATAGAAATGTAGGAAAATTTCCTATATTCTAACAACTGTGTTTCCTTAAGTTTTGAAAGGATTGCATACTTCTTAGTACGAATGAACTAAAATATTTTTCTATGCCAAGTGTTGTTCGTATGTATGAAAAACTTTCTATTATAAAGGAAGTCGCAATTATCATTTTATAAGAAATTTTACTAATTTTGAGGAAACTTAGTTTTAGTTCGGTTTTTGTTTATTTTTACGAATGCTTTGCTATCGGTGAATAAAATTTTCTTTTTCAGTAGTAAATTCTTATACCCAGCGAAGAAAATAGTATGAGTAAAATTCCATGCCTTATTCTAGTTAATGAACTAATCCTAACTGCTTACAGTTTAGGATTTTTTTACTGAAACGAGTAAATTTTATTATTTTTCACAAAAATTTACCTTAATGGAAATAAAATGGATAAACTATATTGATGAAAATTTTTTCCTTTAGTTTCGAAGGCACTTTTTTCTGGGTGTAGTAAAAAGAAATATTTAGTTTTATTCAAAGACACATTTACAAAATATTGTTTTGGGTATTATGTTAAAGAAAAATCGGAGGTCCAATATGTTTTAAAGGAAGTGTTATCCCTTGCTAAAATACAAGGAAATCCAGTAAGGGAGCTTTTAAGTGATAACGGTGGAGAGTTTGATAACATTAATGTACGTAATGTCCTAAAAGAATATGGAGTAACACAGAGGTTAACATCCCCATACACCCCTGAACAAAATGGTGCAAGCGAACGCAAAAATAGAACTGTAGTCGAGATGGCTAGGCATTTTTGTATTCGAATAAGTCTACGAAATTACTTATGGCTTTGTGGGCAGAATTAATTAGGTCTGCTATATATATATTGAATAGAACACGCAAGACATCAGTAGAATGTAAAAGCCTGCATGAACTCTGGTTCGGAAAAAAGCCAAGGATTAATCATTTAAGAATAATTGGTAGTGAATGCTACGCCCATGTACCAAACCAGAAGAGGAAGAAACGGGATTCAAAAGCAATAAAAGGTTACCTAATAGGATATGATTCTGAGGAGCGTTACAGAATTTATATCAAGGAATCCCAACGAATAGTACTGTCAAGAGATGTACAATTCAATGAGAAAGTAATAGATTGCGAAAATGAAAAGGATAAAGATACCATATCCCAAATTGAATATGAGAAAGTTACATTACTATTTAACAGTTACGAACCGAATGTCATTCAGAGGGAAGAAACAGATCATCCGATCACAGAAAGAAATGGCCAACATCCTACAAGTAACAATGAAACGTCCGCTGGTACAACAGAAAGTGAAGGAGAATTGTTTGAAGAATGCTCGCAAGACACAAGTATGTCAAGTTTCCGAGGATTTGAAGCAAGTGAAAGATTGAATTCAAACAACAATGAACCCATAAGAGAACGTTTGAGGGACAGAACCAAGATACATCACAATTCAAGATACGATGATTTTGTGATGGAGTCTCAGCATTTCGTTTGTCAAATAGAAACACCAACAACATATCAAGATACTCTAAATAGTCCAGAGAATAGCAATGTAGTCGGAAATAAAATCGCTAAAAGAAAACAATACATGGGAAATGAGCGATATACCAAAAGAACAAAAGGTACTTCCTTCAAAGTGGGGTTTTAAAGTAAAAACATTACCAGATGGCAGTATTGAAAAATACAAGACAAGGTTGGTAATAAAAGGTTACAAACAACAGAAGGGAGAGGACTATAACGAGACGTTTAGTCCAGTTGCAAGATTAGGTGCAATAAGGGCTATATTAGGCTTAGCAGCCAGTCATTGCATGCATTTATCTCAATTTGATGTTTCCACTGCCTTTCTCTATGGTCATCTTGATGAGAATATTTTTATGAAACAGCCGGAAGGATTTGAGGATGGAACAAAGCGTGTTCGTAGACTAAAAAGGAGTTTGTATGGTTTAAAACAAGCTCCTCGCTGTTGGAATAAACGATTTGGAAGTTATTTGAAAAAGCTTGGCTTTATTCCATGCGACGCAGATCCATGCATATTCATCCGAAATAAACAAGGAAATAAGATAATAATCGCACTTTATGTTGACGATGGTCTAGTTGCTGCGACAGATCAGAGCGACATGCAACAGTTTCTAAATGACTTACAAAATGAATTCAAAATTACCATAAAAGAAGGAAACTATTTTTTAGGACTTGAAATTAAAGTGAATAAAAATGGAATATATTTAACACAAGAAGGCTGTCCAAAAAGAATTTTAGAAAGATTTGGATTCTCAAAATGTAGACAAGTTGCGTCGCCAATGTCGAAAGGACATTCACTCGAAGTAGGGAAAGAAAATAACACTATTTCAAATTTTCCATATAGACAGGCCGTGGGATCCATTATGTATCTAATGCTTGGAACACGACCTGACTTGGCATATTCCGTCGGATTTCTATCAAGAACACTAGAATGTCCTGCAGAAGAAGACATAATTCGCGTTAAGAGGGTTTTCAGATATATATCTGGAACAGTCAATTACGGTATTTACTACAACAATAAAGTGAATCGGGGATTAGAAGGCTTCAGTGATGCTGACTTCGGAGGTTGCTCCACAACTGGAAGGTCTACAACCGGCGTCGTTGTCAAATATGCAAATGGTATTATTTCGTGGATAAGCCAAAGACAACCTATAGTAGCAACATCGACAACTGAAGCTGAGATTATTTCTGCATCAGAAGCAACAAAGGAATTTATATGGCTAAAACGCCTTTATAAGCAATTGATTGGATTAAATGAAACTCGATCACTCTATGTTGATAACTCTGCCGCTGTTCGATTGGCTCAGAACCCAGAATACCATAAACGTACAAAACATATAAGCCTAAAACATTTTTTCGTACGTGAAAAAGTAACCGAGCAACAACTTGAAGTTAATCAAATTTCAACTCAAGATCAATTGGCAGACTTGATGACAAAGCCATTACAACCTACCAGACTAAAGACTTTGTGATCAAATCGGTCTAAGAAATATTAACATCACATAACAAGGGAAAGTGTTGAAGCTACTCTTGTATGTTATGTTATGTTTAACATAGTAGTTTTTATATATTATATGTATTCCAATGAAAAACTTTCTAAAATTATTATTCCCAATAAAACATTAACTACAAAACCATCATCACCCGAACACTTGCATACAGAAAAAATCATTAATATGACAAAAAAATAGTTTCACTCCAAATTGGTAACACTTTCAGTCAGCTACCCTCTCAATTCTTTTCTTACCCAGCAAAAAAAGCGCCCCCAAAAATAGTGAAAATGTTCTTTTCGGATCCGGAAGTGGTGCAAAATTGACGCAGAATCGATTCATTTAACATGGGCTTGTCATAAGACGGATGTCCACCATTTCAACGGCCGTTGCACTGAATTTGCATCACTTCTTAAGGTGTTATCCGAATTCAGCGTTTTGGATGTGAATTAAAAATGTTTATGATATTTTGCCAAACAAATAATTTTTATAATTTTTTATGCTTTTTAATACATTTTAACGCTAATCTGAAACAAATGATTTCAAAAGTACGCAATTTTTCTAGGAATTATTATTTTATTAATTCTTACTATTGAATTTGAAACAAAAAAGTTAAAATTACTCATTGAAAATATGAAAAAAGCAAGTTATAAAAACTTGAATTGAAAGAACTTCCTGTGTAGTTAAAATAATATGAACATCTTTGGGAGGACATTTTTGGAAGTGCTTTTAAAGTTATGCCTTTACAACAACTTCCAAAAATTTTTACTGGGTAACTAATCTCCGATAACACTCATGCAAAATTTCATATTTATACGAAAATGTATTATAAAATAAAACTCATTTGTAAGTAAATAATTATAGAAAAACTAGTTTTTATTTATGGGTAAAACTTTTCATTAGTTGCACATTACAAAATATTCGGTTTTTTCTTATAAATTTAAGACATAAAAGGACGGATTTAATTTTTTTTAAACAAAGTTAAAAAATATGTATATATGCAAATATACATACAAATATAAAAAACTAATCATCTTAGAAATGATCATCGATACAATAATTCTGTGACGAAATAAAAATTTGTATAAAACGATTTAAACTTACAAAACTAAGCTACAAAGTAAACAAATAAGGGACATACTCAAAAATCTTTAGAATGAATAAGATAAACAATTCGATATGTATTTTTTTTGTAAAAATTTTGTAGGTAGGCATTATAAGATTGAGATTTCTAAAATCTAAGGCATACGTGTGTTTGATTCTATTATATTCTAAATTTGCATGTTATAAGACACATTCGGCATAACGAAGTTTGAGACAAAAAAACAAAAATGAAATATTCAACACACTTTGTGTGATTTCGTAAATAAATAAACTTGTTTGTATGGTATATACCGAAATGGATAGAATGCACAATGGATTTTCTTTTCTCATATATGCACATATAATTTTGTTTGTAAAGCTCTTTGTTTTGTTTTTGTAATGGGGGAAACGATTTCAGTATGGTATATACAAAAAGATTCCAGCTTTGATTATATTCTTGTAAATGTCATTGATTCTTGGTTTTTTGTTTGTACATTTGAGATTTGGATTATTTGTAAATTTCATAAAACTAATATATATGTAATATTGGTATTTATGTTTTCTATTATTAGCAAAACATTCTGGACGGAGTTTGTTTCAACTTTGTTTTTTAATTTGTTGTTGTATTATTCGAGTTAATATTAAATATTCTTTGTTAATTCGATTTCGCAAAATATAGATTCGTGTTTGTTGACTCTTTTTCCTTAGACATATAAAAATACTAATAATACACTGATTTGCTACTTCTTAGATTTTGTGTGCTAGGGCTAAACTGGCTAAAATGACATTAGGTGGAGCACATTGAGAAGTATATGAGTACGACTACGCATTAAGTAAACAAAAACACTAAATACTACTAATGACACTGACATCGAAGCACGCCAGCCCATATTGTATATGGAACAATATGGACACTGAGAGCTGCCACAGACTTCACAGATATTCAGTAGATAGGTGGGTAATGCATCGAATATAGTCTCATTAAATCGTTCTGAAGAAGATACAAAAGATATCATCGTGATTGTTTAGTTTAATTACGTTAATTAGATTAGTTATTATAATATTACCTGGAGCATAGTAATCGTAAACGCGTATAGGTAAATATCTGGACATATTGGCTACTGGGAAACCAACGCTCAATGGTAAAATTCACGCAAACATCTTCTTGATCCAACTAAAAAAAGATTAAAAAAAAAATATATATATAAAATGTATAAATAACACTAGCCAACAGTCGTTTTGTGAATTGGTTCTAGCATAATTTTTCTCATTGATTTTGACCTACTAAACACGAAAATGAGTTTTAAAAAAATTTTCTGTCGATTTTTGAACTTTTTTTTTTAATTTTTGGAGGTACACTTACAATTTGGAGCATATCTTTCGTCTTCTTTGACCTATTTGATCCTACTACTACTCAAATTAAAGAAAATTTGAGAAAATTGTTTTATCTTAAAATGTGGAAAATGTGTGTCTTTTACCAAAAAAAATTATAAGTCCGCTATTTGTTGTAAGATTTTGTTAAGTAAGGGCTTATTTTCTTTGTAAAAAGAAAAAAAGAAAATAATAAAAATTGCTGTTAGCATCGTGTTTTATGTTTTATATGAATTTTTATATGGTTTTTTTCTGCCACATTTTTACTAAAAAATGCCGTTTTTTAACTTTTTTAAGCCGCCAACATCCAAATTCTTACCCGATTTGAAAATTTTCTGAGAATGAGTTGTAGAAGGCTCAATTTTCTTTAATTTGAGTAGCACTAGGATCAAATTGGTTAAAGAAGACGAAAGATATGCTCAAAATTGTAAGTGTACCTCCAAAAATTAAAAAAAAAGTTCAAAAAATTTGTATCTCGAAAACCAATCGACAGAAAATTTTTTAAAACTCATTTTCGTGTTTAGTAGGTCAAAATCAATGGGAAAAAGTATGCTAGAAAACAAATAACAGAGAAAATTTTGTTATTTGTGACCTAGTGTAATAGATAAATAAAAATTGTACGAATAAAAAACTAATTTTTATATTCTCTAGCTTGGGAAATATTTTTAAAGGCAAGACCAGCGATAGTCAACCTGGTCCTACCGGACTTTTGGTACGGACTTTTGGTGGGCGGTAGGATTTTCCTAAGTATATTATATATTTTAACTATCTTACTGCTTTTAGTTTTATTTAAAAGACAACGTGCTGTAAATGTAGAAGCTTACACCGCAAATTCATTTTTTTACTATTTACACACACAGGCGATGTAGGCAGAGTTTCGAAAATGGCGGGTAATGAAAGTTGTGGCAACATAAAAAATACCTCTTTTATATCCAAATATGTGGAATGAGGTATTCAAAGTATTGATACCTTTTCCAACCTCATATTTAGTCGAATCAGGATTTAGTGCTGTTAACCACATAATGAACAAAGAAAAAACAGCCTTAATATTTCTGAAAGAGGAGACCTTCGTTTCTTTTTGACAAAAATAGAACCAGATATAAAATATTTAATTTGGCAGCATCAGCCTCAGAGATCCCATTAAATACTCAATATTTCACTGTACATAATTAAAATTACTTAATAAAAAAAGTAAAAACCTAATAAATAAAAGCAGTTTATCAATAAACAACACTGTGGATTAGGTGGGCGGTAAGAATATTTTTCTATCACTCGAGGTGAAAAAGTGGGCGGTAAGTAAAAAAGGTTGATAACCCCTGGACTAGACAATGAAATCAGTAAAAAACTTCCTCTGCACTCATAGAATAAAAGTCTGCTAAAACCACAGTTGATGTCTACTGTTATGTTATTGTACTTTACGGTCTAACGAACAACAAATTATAAAAGTTTTAGGTTGTAAATTTTTCTCCAAAGCATATTTAAGAATTAGTTTTTGGTATATTTTTGCACTGTAATATCATTGATGTTGTGCTCAATTTGATAAATATGCAGGTTTGTGGAATTCACAGTATATTGTTTTAATTGTGTTACGATAGACCCTAATTTGGCAGTTTTATTTGTGTCAGCCAAACTAAAACATGTCTTAGTGTAATCGATATTATATATATATATATATATATATATATATATTTATATATATATATATATATATATATATTATATATATATATATATATATATATATATATATATATATATATATATATATATATATATATATATATATATATTATATATATATATATATATATATATATATATATATATATATATATATTATATATATATATATTATTATATATATATTTAT